>NW_026864925.1:0-92439 GCF_026571515.1 Ruditapes philippinarum | reverse complement strand
TTCCCGATTTTTACGGGAAAGCCTATAGGCCCTAAATGTGTATTTTTCTGTTGAGTCCGTTGGTGTTCTTTAGCCAAATCTAAGACACTTCCCCTGTAGTCATAATAAGTAAACCCCAGAAAAAACGCGAAGCGAATCTACGAGTATATGTAAGTAACTAATATCTGCATTCTAGTCAATGCATTGTACATTAATGGGTATACGACTTATCTCAAAAACATTTTTCAAAGAAATAAACAATAAAATTTATTCCAAGTTCAGGCAGATTCTTAGCGCTTCATGTTTTTATATAGTCGAGAATAAATACATACTTATTTACAAAAGGCTTAATGCTGTGTGGAAACTTTGTGGGATTGGTATAATCAAATATTATGTAATTGGTTTTGATCGACGAATATCATCTAATTTTACAATTTATGAGTAATTATATAACATATTAACATTTCTTTTTCTGCGGATGCTCATTTATAGCCAATAGCTAGATACCACGTACCACTTTTCCCATAAAGTTATTATTATACATTAATACATGATTAACGTTGCTGCTCGCCATAAATGCAATAATTGCCACCGATCCATTATGATAATAGACATATTCGGGTCATATCACAAAATGACAAACAGGCACACAGGTAGACAGACAGAGAGACAAAGGACGGATATATATATATAGACAGACCGGCGAAAAGACTGAAATACAGACCAACCTACAGACGATTAAGAGACGTACGGGCAGATCGTATAATTTCATATCTTGACGCCGTCATGCGTTGGTGTATACAATGAAATACAACAAAAAGCAACAGCGACACCGAACAGAGCTCCTCGTCGAATTGTTTAACGCTATTTTCGGCGAAAACCTTCGAATAGAGCTCCTCGATGTGCTCTGTACGGTGTAACAATGCTCAATTAATTGTTTTGCATGTCAGGTAGTTGCAATGGAGGTAATGGATACATCGAGGTGTACAAAAAAAGAAGCAAATTTTGATAAGTTGGTGTAATTTTATAACCTTTATAAATCATGAGTGCCTGTCGTAGAAACTATGTACACTAAACATAAGTCTTAAGAACTCCGATGATATATTTTCCTTTTTCAATAAGTATTTGGATTGTCGAAATGAATGTTTTAAAATCGTAAGACACCCCATTTCTTGTCTGCACGAAATTTGCACCTTATTCAAAGCAAAAATGACATATTATGAAGAGATAGTGAAAAAACGATACTTTTTCTTTACGTATGATTCGCAGGCAAATATTTTTCTGCTGCACAGCGTACACTCCAGTGTCCGCTATAACTTCCGCTTGCGAGCGAGTTATACACAACAAAGCTCGGATTTAGACTGAAATATAGGTTAAACAGTTCATAATTGAAGAAATTTTTATGAGTGGTTATTACATGAAACAGATATTTCTTGGAATGCTTTTTGTGGCAAAACGTATATTTTTTAAAACAAAAATATTTCTCACTTCGATTTCGCAAAAAAAATTCTCTTTTTTTTGTCGTCTTGAAGCAACAATCCCGATGCTTTACATCAAATATTTGTGCTCTTAAAAGAGAAACTATCTAGGTAACTGAAAATGAGGAAATATTTGAGAAAAAAAACTCCTTCGTTATGAAAATATTGACACTGAAATTGCCACCGGTGAGGTTTTCTCAATGTACGGTTGTTTAACAAGTCGTCCGGTTGTTTGCGTGGTCAATGAACGGTTGATTGAAATATATATTATTCGCATGTCTGATCACTAGACGACTTGTTTGAAAGACGATTATTGTTATTCTTATTATTATTATTAAGGAAGTAACAACATAAAACGTGCCCGACACGTGGAGTTCTCACGGTCGTTGTACTTAGGTTAGGGCTTTGATACTTACATTTCTGTAAAGGAGACCATTCACACTTGTACAAAATCGAATACACAACGGAATCGGACAGATGGTATCGAAGCAGTGGAGTCAGGCGCCTTGTGTTTCATTTTACGCACATTAACATATTAATAATGTGGTTACAACATAAAACGGACCAAACACTCGGAATTCTCACGGTTGTTGTACTTGGGCTAGGGCTTTGAGACTGATATTGTTGTAAAGGGGACCTTTCACACTTGTACAAAATCGTATCTGCAACGGAAACAGACTGATGGTATCGAAGCAGTAGCTGTGAGCGCTTTGTGTTTTTTACGCACATTTACATATTGATAAGTACGTAACAACGAAAAACGGGCTTTCTCATGAGTTCTCACGGTCGTTGTTCTTGGGCTAGAGCTTAGAGACTTTTAATTTTGTAAAGGGGACCCTTTACACTTGTACAAAATCGAATCCGGAACGAAATCGGACAGATGGTGTCGAAGCAGCGGAGTCGGGCGCCTTGTGTTTTTATGCACATTTACATATCAATAATGTGGTAACAACATAAAATGGGCCAAACACGCGGACTTCTCACGGTCGTAGTACTTGGGCTAGAGCTTAGAGACTTATATTTTTGTAAAGGGGACCCTTCACACTTGTACAAAATCGTATCTGCAGCGAAATCGGGCGCGGTGGCGAAGCAATGGACTCAGTCGCATTGTGTTTTTTTACATACACTTTCAAACTATGGATGTAACAACATAAAACAGGCCCGCCATGCGGAGTTCTCACGGTAGTTGTACTTGGGCAAGGCAAGGGCTTGGATACTTATATTTCTGCAAAGGATACGCTTCAAGATTGTACAAAATCGAATCTGCAACAGAATCAGACGACAGGTGTCGAAGCAGTGGAGTCAGGCGCATTGTGCTTTTTACACAGATTAAAATAATAAATAATAATAATGATAACAACATAAAACGGGCCCAACACGCTGAGTTTGCACGGTCGTTATTATTGGGCTTGGAGACTTACATTTCTGTAAAGGGGATCCTACACACTTGTACCAAATCGAATCCCATTACGGAATCGGACTGATTGTGTCGAAGCAGTCGAGTCAGGCGCCTTGCGTTTTTTAAGCAGATTTACACATCAATAATGTGGTAACAACATAAAACGGACCCGACACGCGGAGTTCTCACGGTCGTTGTACTGCGGCTAGGGCTTGGAGACTTTCATTTCTGTACAGACTATAAGGAATGTGCCGGATCGCCTGGCTCTCTACTGGTGGCAAATACTATATATATATACACTTTCAGTTCCAGCAGGTTAGGGGTTAAAGTCATAATCTTAAATGTCACCTAAAATGTCACCTACTTTTTAAGGGGATATTCTGGCAAAATAATGACAAAAATATTAAAATGATCTTATGTACTCAACATCACGCTAAAATGACATTTCTTAAAAGTTCCAGCATGAATTTCTATTTAAATTCCATATATTTTGTGTTTGAAGCATAAATATATCTATTTATGTTGAAGAAAATTTATAGAGCCTATAAAGTCACCGAATATTTTTTAAAAAAAAGTCATATGTGACTTGAACAAACCCTTGAAGTTACAATAACAGATATTGTGGATAATGTATGATTGAAACAAGTCTTAGTCATTTATTCAGCATTTTCCTCAACGTTTCCAGAGTTCACTGTGACAACTATTGTGTAATCCTAGCGCTCTAACCTGACCGACTCGGGTCATGGAACCACCATTTTATTCTTTATATGGAGACTTTGACTGTCTAATGTATTCATTTTGAGGGCATTTACAGAATAATGAATGAAAAACTCAAAACTAAGAGATGAAAAATTTGCCTGTGTCTCCCTTTAAAAGCACATAACATGTGTGTAAATTCAAGCTTTAGTTGTGAAAGATGACTTCTGCAGGTATTGCCTTGTACATTTTTTGTATTAATTTTGGAATTGAAGCCAACGGTGGCTAGGGGCGAGTTATTTAAAGTCAAGAAACTTTTTTGGTTATTTTTTTTCAAGGAGGAAATGACAGAGTATACCAAAGTTTAAAGTCTGCCATTTGTGGCTTAATTAAGCCTCCTAGCAGCACCTCACGACTCCATCCATGCAACCAGAGTAGATCAAGATCATGGTCTACTCTGGTTGTTATTAAGTTTGTATTTTTTTATATTTTTTTCCCTTTAAATGATGAATAGTTTGTCTGATTTGAAAGATGGACAAGTCATTTTAAGGTATTTAGTATGGTAAAGGTTTAAGTACTGGTATTATGCCTCTCAACACAGGTATCGCGGGTTTAAGCCCTACTTGAGTGCCAAAGATGGTTCTTCATACAACAACAGCAATAGATGGTTCAAGAAAGTTTTTTTTGAGAATGATAACAATACACTGTTCTCAACATAATCTATGTTAATATGTTTTAACATGTGAAGTACCGGCGGAGTTGTAGGGCATCCATCTTCAAATATACCTGCCCCCATTTTACCAGAAGCAACCAAATCAAAGATTAGCAGATTTGGCTTCCTTCTGAAAGAATATATATATATTGGAAGAAATATGAGAAAATATGATTCATTTGTTATAACCAAGCATAAAGTGTGAACAAGAAATAAATTGTCATAATTCAAATGCAAGAAAAAAATAAGATTTCCTTTTTTCAGATTGTTCCACATGAAGACTTTATATTTGGTACAAAGATAAATACGATTCAAGAATCTAAAATCTTTAACCTAACATAGACAAATCACAGATCTAGAGTTAATCATTTTACTTGTTATGGAGAGCTTTTATATTCAGGTAAGTGATTTCAGATCAATCATCGCCCTCTTGTTACTAAAAGTGGCTATATAGCATTGTCATTTCTGAATTGTCATTTCAAACGTGAACATAGTAATCGTTTAGGATATCTAGACCTTCAAATAAACCAGACAGACCTTGACCTTCACTAATAAATGACCAAATTATTATTTTTTTTTTGCTGAAACTGGCTATAACTTTGTTATTAATGAATGGATTGACTTCATATTATACCAGGTAATACAACATTCTTTTTGATAATACCTTCATGTATATCAAACTCAAATTGACCGTGGCTCTTTAATGGCCTTGATCTTGAAGGTTAAATCATTGAATTTTCACTGCTATAATTGACTGTTACTTGGTAATTAATGAATGGATTATCTTCATACTTTGACAAAGCAACATTTTGATACAAGAACTTCTAAAAGGTTGAACTGACCTTGACCTTTAAATGACCTTGACAGATTGAAGTTCGGTTAAATTGTCAATATTTTGTTATTTAAATACATATTTGATTTATACTTGAACAAAAGACTAATGCTACCAAATATATTGAATAAGTTCAATGCGACATTGGTCTAAAATTGACTGACTGTCAAGGGCAAATTAATGAAATTCTCTTTTTGTTTCTTTGTAACTGGTTTAAACTTTGTTTTTTTATAAATAGATCTATAACTTTGTTTTTTATAAATGGATTAATTTCATATTTAGACACAACATCTTTCAGGCCAGGACCTTCATGTATATCAAACTCAAATTGAAATTCACTCATGTATGACCTTGACACTGAACGTCAAATTATTTAATTTTTCACTGATTATCACTATTATTGATTAACTTGGTAATTAATTAATGGATTATTTTCATACTTGAACAAAACAAGCTTTTGGACAAAACCTTCTTAATGGTTTCACTAACCTTAACCTTTAAATGACCTGGACAGTCAAGGTCAAATAATTGAATTTTGGTTCAGTTGTCATAATTTTGTTATTTATGTATGGATTTGATTCATACATGGACCAACACTAATGTGACCTAACTGACATGTCGAATAATTTACATATGACCTTGGCCTTTATATGACCTTGACCGTCGTATGATTAAATTTTTATTATATTATTCTTTACTTTGTCATTTACTTATGGAAAGTATTCACACTTGGACAAAACAACAAATGTAACCTAGACCTGTTCAAAAAACATAAGGTTTTTTTAAAGTGTTTGATTGCTTTTTAAAAAAAGTAAATGTCGAGCGTTGCCTCGGCAAGCAGTGGCTCTTGTTATACACAGTTCAAGGCCCTGAACTCATTCAGTGTTAATATTTTACATATTGCATATTTGTAGCAAAGATAATGATAATAAATTATGAATTTTTAAATATTTTCAAAGTTCAAGGGGAATAAATATCAAAAACATCTGACCATGACCAAACCCGAATTTGACTTGTATTTTCTGGGTAATTACCTGAAGATACGATTTCAACCTTATACATACATTTCAAAAAAAAATAAAAATTTCGGAAACTGAAAATTTCATTTTTTTTAAACCCCCAACATCCGATCAGACTATCGGATGCAAATTAACCCTCTCTCTACATTGTTTTATCAGTGATAGACGTCCAGCTATTCTGACTCAGTGTAGTATATCTAAAAATAGCTGAAGCAGACGATGGGTTTTTACACAAAAATAAATCTAACTATAATAATCACATGTCTGTATGTAGATTTTTATTGCATTTCTCTCAAAGAGTCAACAAAATTTAACCAAATTTCTGACCAACAGTTGTATGTTTTTCGATTTAGGACTTTAGTTTTAACTTTTCTCCTTGATGTCAAAGGGTCAGTTATATCCTTCTCTGATGTCACTTTTCTGTTTACATGTTCATTCCAGTCAAGTGTTGCAATATTTGTTCTAAACCTGTACACTTTTTCCGAAAAGTTTATTCGTTTGTCATGATATTGCAACAATGCATTATTGAAACTTTCTACATAATATGTATCCATGCAATGTACATAATCTTTTGCAGTTTTATAGATTTGAATGTTTGTAAGAACAGTTGTCAAAAGTTTTTCAGCTTTTGGGTCAGTATTTATAATTTTGCTACTTTCATAATTTCTGTCTGTTTTGCATCTGGATGTTTCATGACAATTCTTATGGTTGCCTTTATAATGTTCAACAATGTTTAGTATGCTAGTTTTTAGGTTTTCTTCATTACCATTACAGTTTTTCATGGCCCAGTAGACATGCGTTTTGATGCTGGCAGCTTTGTCTGATAATTCTTGGTGCCAAGTTGAACCTTCTTTATATTTTGGACCTGAACAAACAGTTTTGACTTGTTTTGTGAGGTTTTTTGTTCCATGCCAGGTATCATTCGTTGATGTTGTTCCACTGCGTTCTGTTTTGATAAATTTGTTAACACTTGCATTTTTGTCATGGCAATGTAGTCTTACTTGTATGCTTTTGTCTTTGTATATATACCTATCAAAATAATCATATAATTTTTGGGTTCCTATTAGTTCGTGTTTTTGAGATGACTGTGAATCTTTTTTTGTTACATGTACAGTTTTAAGGACTCGGTGTGTATTTGCTCCTATACACACAACATCTGAGTGGTATGAATTCTTTCTTGTGCCATGTCGTGCATCAGTCAAAATGTCAATAAATTCCTCTCCTGCATTTGATTGTATTTCTGACTTTATTGCGAGATCACATGCTTCTTCTGTCATTTCACCTACAACATTGCTGTATTTAGAAAACACTTCGTTAATGTAGCTTTCTCCAAGACAGCCTATACCAGCAGCAGATGACAATCTATTAAACTGATTAGGAAGTATTCCTGACACGAAATATCCATGCAGCATTCTTAAATTAGCCAAATATTTCTGTCCCAAGTATTGACTGCCATTCCATGTCAAACTATGTTTGCTTTTGCATGTAAATTTTAGGACACCCACATGTCCAAAGTAATTGGTAGATGATAAAATGAGCTGTTCCTCACAAGATTTTGAGTGACTTACAACACGCTTTATTAAAGTATCTATGTTGCTTGAAGATGTAAGAAAGAACTGTTCTTCACCATAGTCATCTTCATCAATGCTTTGAAACGAAGTATCGTAATAGCTGTCACCCTTTTGTTTCTCTTTGCTCTCAGATGTTGATTGATTGGTCTCAATATATCGAGCCTTATACGAACTAAAAACTTCTAACAATAACTGTTTTGATGTTACATTGTTAGGATTTCCCTCACCTAAATGTGATTTTATATCTCTAACAAAGTCCATAATATCCTGCTTTTCCTGCTCATTTTGACACATAAATCCAATTTTGCCTTCAATAATTTTTTTTCTTCTTTCCTGATTTCGTTTTTTAACAGAAATTGGATTATCCTTATAATATTTTCTCTTTTGACCTTTATCCTCCATTTTTTCATATACAATGTGTTTAGTTATTTAGAATGCTTTTTGATATATTATTTAGACTATTCAGAAAGTGTATTGTCCTGCTGCTATCAGCAGAGATAAACAAAATATCACATTTCTGTGTTTAATTGGCACACAACACTACTATACAGGAGGGGTGACAGGTATTGTAAGGTCTTGTTTTTAATACATCATCTAATTAGTGCAGAGTTTCTGAGACGGGCAATATAAAAAATTTTTACTTTCAAAGTTGATATCGTTAGGTTATAAACATAATGATATTAAATAATAAACATGACTTCATGTGTACCCTCCATACCTTACATATTTTGTATCTACTATATTTTTAGAAGTCAGTTTAGGTGGGAATATTTTTTTTATTGTGCTGGGAAATATTTTTGCTTTGTGCTTTCATTGATAACTTGTGTTTTAAATCTTAATGGATACGTTTGTTTTGTCGTTACTGGTCACTGAAGAGCAAAAACTTACAATCGAAGCTCTTTTCAACCACACTAATTGGGATTTTATAACAGTTTCACCAACAAAGGAGAGAAATGAGGTCACTGACGAAGCTCACAACATATCAGAGGAAACTGGACATATAGATAGCACTGACAAAGAGACAGCTGGAACAAGTACTGATACAAGGCGAAGATCAGTGGAAAATAGAGAATCAGTTTCTGATTCTGATTCCACAGATACAGATGATAGTTCATGTGAATACTGTTTTTGTTCTCCTTGTGTAACTGTAAATGAACAGTCCTGGATGGGAAAGGGGTCAAGGCCAAAACCAACAAATAGGATTTCAAGAAAAATCAGATACAAAAAGTTTTGGTCAATGTTGGAAAGAAGAAATGCTTGGCGTAAAAGAAAGTACCTGAGAAAAAAAGCTCGACTTCTTGGAAGAAATGATGAGAGCACTGTCTTTGTCCAACGAGACATAATGCTCAATTGTGTTTTAAACTTAGTAAGGGAAAGGTATCCTAATCCACCAGGACACTATTGGTGACCTTAGCCATTAAAATTGAAAAAGTACAATTTATTACTTGAATATAATGTACTGTAATTTGTAACTTACAAGAGTGAGAAATACAAACCAAGAGTAAAAAGGTTTTTTTGTTTCTTTTCATTGTGAAATTTACTGGATTTATGCACTTTTAATAAAATAAACTACAATTACTAAGATTCAAATTTGGATTTTATGGCAAAACTCAGAAAAAACTGTTATATCAAGTAAGTAACACATTGATGTCCATATTGCATGTGCATGGATTGCCATGTGATCATATTGCTTTGTTTACAAACAATGTGGTCACATGGTTATTTACATAATAAACTCCTCCCCTTAGTTCAAATTTGAATTTCTGTTATCAATTGTTTTGAAATTATAAGAACCTATTTCTTCATACATTTTCAAAATTCTTATCTAAACTGATAAATAAATAACTAAGCTTCATTTAGGAATTTTTTCTTTGGCAAAAACACTGTTAAACTGCAAATATTTTAAAAAATCTGTCCCTGACCTGAAAACAGTTAAAAAAATCAAGGGAAACCACCCACCAGCCATTACCTCCCTTTTAAGTAACCATATGTGAAAATTGAGTTGAATGTATACAATTGTTTTGGAGACAATGAACAAAAACCGGAAATTCCTTTTTTTCCCAGTTCAAGAGGGATAACTTTGTCAAAACTTATCGAATCATGACCAAATTCGAACTTGCCCTGTGCATTCCTATTCCAATGACACATTCATATATTAAATTTGAGTTGAATAAGTAAAGACAACTGCTGGGAAGATAATGAAAGGAAAATGAAAATTTCAACCTTTTTTTTCAAAGTTAAAAATCATCAAACCATGACCAATTTCAAACTTGTCCTGCCCATTCCTATGACACATCCATGTGGTAAATTTGAGTTGAATGTGTACAACTGTCGGGAATATAATGAACGGAAACTGAAAAAATCTCTTTTTTTCAAAGCCAAAGGGGCATAACTCTTTCAAAAACTATCAAACCATGACCGAATTCGAACTTGATCTGTGCATTCATTTCAAGTATCCATTTGTCAAATTTGAGTTGAATGTGTACAACTATTTGGGAGATAATAACAGAAACTGAAAATTTCTTATTTTATTAAAGTTCAAGAGGGATTACTCTGTCAGAATTATTGAACCATGACCAATTTTGAACTTGACCTGCGCACATATCCTTATATTAAATTTGAGCTGAATGTGTACAACTGTTGGGGAGATAATAAAAGGAAACTGAAAATTTCCTCTTTCTTTCAAAGTTAAAGGGGCATCACTCTGCTAATAATCATTGCACCATGACCAAATTCAAACTTGACCTGTGCATTCCTATCACATATCCATATGTTAAATTTGAGTTGAAAGTGTACAACTGTTGGAGATAATGAACGGAAACTGAAAATTTCTTCTTTTTTCCAAAGTAAAAGGGGCATAACTCTAAACCTGCTAAAAATCATCGAACAGTGGCTTGACCTGTGCATTCCTTTGCCGTAGCCATATGTCAGATAAGAGTTGAATAACTTTGTGTATAACTGTTGAGAAGGTAATGAATGGAAATTGAAAGTATACGGGCATAACTCTACCAAAAATCATTGAACCATGACCAAATTCGAACTTTGCCTGACATATCAATATGTCAAATTTGAGTTGAAGGTGTACAACTATTGGGGAGAAAATGAGGGGAAACTGAAAATTTCTTCAAGGGGCATAACTCTGTCAAAAATCTTTGGACCATGATCGAATTCGAACTTGACCCGCATTTTCCTATGATATTTCTAATATGAGATGAATGTCATCAACTATTTCCAAGATATTGAACCGAAACTGATGATGACAGAATGAAAGAATAACAGAACAGGGTGACACTTTATGCCCCAGCAAGGGCACACAAATGGGCTACTTATGAAGTCTTATTAGACTGCATGGATGTGCAGGCTCACAAAATGTATATTATATTGCGTAGAAATTTGGCCAATTCTGTATATATATATCAAAATTACACAAGTTCTTTGCTAAACTGTTTTTTTAGAAACCAACTTTACTGACATTGTTGCTGTCAATAATCATGTGCAGTAAGTATTTCTTGAATAAATTTTAAGATCTTGTAAGGTCTGTTAAATGAACTAACTAGGCTACTTTGGTTAAAATACTACTGAATGAGTAATGGAAATTTTTTTCAACAGTTTTTCATTATCTTTGATAGTTTATAATAATTCAATAACAAGACTTCATTGTACAAAAAATGTTTATTGTGTAAAGCCAAAAAAAATATAGTGATTTTTTTCTTCAAAAATAGTATGCTAACACGATAATATGCAATATACATGTATATAAAAATATAACAAGAAGAAATGCAAGAAGTAAGAAATAGTTAACAATTTGGATTCTGAAACATAGATTATTTATTCATAAGGCCATGCACAAACTGAATCAACCAATGTTTGTCATAGAGCTAAAAGAAAGGTGGAATGATAGTTTATACATGTAACAGACCCATTAAAGTGTCTGCCACATAACCTAGGGATCATCTGATCATAGGTCTGAGCCTGTCCGTGACCATGTTTTCCAAAGAAGCCAACTCAAGCCTGGTTGAGAAGGCTATCATGACAATCAAGCTAAAAATGTAGGTACGAATTCCACTGACTTTTTTCATGAACTGTTTTACCTACACTGTTCCAAGACCAGCAAGATATCATTGCAAAAATATACAATATAATAATAATTTTAAAAAATGACAGCAGTAAACATAAACTTTCCTTTTTTGTAAGGCACCAAATAACAAATAACAGTATTAAATCTGTAAATATAAGCAAAAGTTAATAATTAACAGTTTGAAAAGGCCGGAACAAGAGATCCCTTTTCATATATCAGATCTGAATTATAATTCTGAATTTTATTTAAATTTTAACACCAAACAATTCACTTTAAAGAAAAAGACCTGCAAATTGAAATTCACTCATGTATGACCTTGACACTGAACGTCAAATTATTTAATTTTTCACTGATTATCACTATTATTGATTAACTTGGTAATTAATTAATGGATTATTTTCATACTTGAACAAAACAAGCTTTTGGACAAAACCTTCTTAATGGTTTCACTAACCTTAACCTTTAAATGACCTGGACAGTCAAGGTCAAATAATTGAATTTTGGTTCAGTTGTCATAATTTTGTTATTTATGTATGGATTTGATTCATACATGGACCAACACTAATGTGACCTAACTGACATGTCGAATAATTTACATATGACCTTGGCCTTTATATGACCTTGACCGTCGTATGATTAAATTTTTATTATATTATTCTTTACTTTGTCATTTACTTATGGAAAGTATTCACACTTGGACAAAACAACAAATGTAACCTAGACCTGTTCAAAAAACATAAGGTTTGTTTAAAGTGTTTGATTGCTTTTTAAAAAAAGTAAATGTCGAGCGTTGCCTCGCCAAGCAGTGGCTCTTGTTATACACAGTTCAAGGCCCTGAACTCATTCAGTGTTAATATTTTACATATTGCATATTTGTAGCAAAGATAATGATAATAAATTATGAATTTTTAAATATTTTCAAAGTTCAAGGGGAATAAATATCAAAAACATCTGACCATGACCAAACCCGAATTTGACTTGTATTTTCTGGGTAATTACCTGAAGATACGATTTCAACCTTATACATACATTTCCAAAAAAAATAAAATTTCGGAAACTGAAAATTTCATTTTTTTTAAACCCCCAACATCCGATCAGACTATCGGATGCAAATTAACCCTCTCTCTACATTGTTTTATCAGTGATAGACGTCCAGCTATTCTGACTCAGTGTAGTATATCTAAAAATAGCTGAAGCAGACGATGGGTTTTTACACAAAAATAAATCTAACTATAATAATCACATGTCTGTATGTAGATTTTTATTGCATTTCTCTCAAAGAGTCAACAAAATTTAACCAAATTTCTGACCACCAGTTGTATGTTTTTCGTTTTAGGACTTTAGTTTTAACTTTTCTCCTTGATGTCAAAGGGTCAGTTATATCCTTCTCTGATGTCACTTTTCTGTTTACATGTTCATTCCAGTCAAGTGTTGCAATATTTGTTCTAAACCTGTACACTTTTTCCGAAAAGTTTATTCGTTTGTCATGATATTGCAACAATGCATTATTGAAACTTTCTACATAATATGTATCCATGCAATGTACATAATCTTTTGCAGTTTTATAGATTTGAATGTTTGTAAGAACAGTTGTCAAAAGTTTTTCAGCTTTTGGGTCAGTAATTATAATTTTGCTACTTTCATAATTTCTGTCTGTTTTGCATCTGGATGTTTCATGACAATTCTTATGGTTGCCTTTATAATGTTCAACAATGTTTAGTATGCTAGTTTTTAGGTTTTCTTCATTACCATCACAGTTTTTCATGGCCCAGTAGACATGCGTTTTGATGCTGGCAGCTTTGTCTGATAATTCTTGGTGCCAAGTTGAACCTTCTTTATATTTTGGACCTGAACAAACAGTTTTGACTTGTTTTGTGAGGTTTTTTGTTCCATGCCAGGTATCATTCGTTGATGTTGTTCCACTGCGTTCTGTTTTGATAAATTTGTTAACACTTGCATTTTTGTCATGGCAATGTAGTCTTACTTGTATGCTTTTGTCTTTGTATATATACCTATCAAAATAATCATATAATTTTTGGGTTCCTATTAGTTCGTGTTTTTGAGATGACTGTGAATCTTTTTTTGTTACATGTACAGTTTTAAGGACTCGGTGTGTATTTGCTCCTATACACACAACATCTGTGTGGTATGAATTCTTTCTTGTGCCATGTCGTGCATCAGTCAAAATGTCAATAAATTCCTCTCCTGCATTTGATTGTATTTCTGACTTTATTGCAAGATCACATGCTTCTTCTGTCATTTCACCTACAACATTGCTGTATTTAGAAAACACTTCGTTAATGTAGCTTTCTCCAAGACAGCCTATACCAGCAGCAGATGACAATCTATTAAACTGATTAGGAAGTATTCCTGACACGAAATATCCATGCAGCATTCTTAAATTAGCCAAATATTTCTGTCCCAAGTATTGACTGCTATTCCATGTCAAACTATGTTTGCTTTTGCATGTAAATTTTAGGACACCCACATGTCCAAAGTAATTGGTAGATGATAAAATGAGCTGTTCCTCACAAGATTTTGAGTGACTTACAACACGCTTTATTAAATTATCTATGTTGCTTGAAGATGTAAGAAAGAACTGTTCTTCACCATAGTCATCTTCATCAATGCTTTGAAACGAAGTATCGTAATAGCTGTCACCCTTTTGTTTCTCTTGGCTCTCAGATGTTGATTGATTGGTCTCAATATATCGAGCCTTGTACGAACTAAAAACTTCTAACAATAACTGTTTTGATGTTACATTGTTAGGATTTCCCTCACCTAAATGTGATTTTATATCTCTAACAAAGTCCATAATATCCTGCTTTTCCTGCTCATTTTGACACATAAATCCAATTTTGCCTTCAATAAATTTTTTTCTTCTTTCCTGATTTCGTTTTTTAACAGAAATTGGATTATCCTTATAATATTTTCTCTTTTGACCTTTATCCTCCATTTTTTCATATACAATGTGTTTAGTTATTTAGAATGCTTTTTGATATATTATTTAGACTATTCAGAAAGTGTATTGTCCTGCTGCTATCAGCAGAGATAAACAAAATATCACATTTCTGTGTTTAATTGGCACACAACACTACTATACAGGAGGGGTGACAGGTATTGTAAGGTCTTGTTTTTAATACATCATCTAATTAGTGCAGAGTTTCTGAGACGGGCAATATAAAAAAAATCTTTACTTTCAAAGTTGATATCATTAGGTTATAAACATAATGATATTAAATAATAAACATGACTTCATGTGTACCCTCCATACCTTACATATTTTGCATCTACTATATTTTTAGAAGTCAGTTTAGGTGGGAATATTTTTTTTATTGTGCTGGGAAAATATTTTTGCTTTGTGCTTTCATTGATAACTTGTGTTTTAAATCTTAATGGATACGTTTGTTTTGTCGTTACTGGTCACTGAAGAGCAAAAACTTACAATCGAAGCTCTTTTCAACCACAATAATTGGGATTTTATAACAGTTTCACCAACAAAGGAGAGAAATGAGGTCACTGACGAAGCTCACAACATATCACAGGAAACTGGACATATAGATAGCACTGACAAAGAGACAGCTGGAACAAGTACTGATACAAGGCAAAGATCAGTGGAAAATAGAGAATCAGTTTCTGATTCTGATTCCACAGATACAGATGATAGTTCATGTGAATACTGTTTTTGTTCTCCTTGTGTAACTGTAAATGAACAGTCCTGGATGGGAAAGGGGTCAAGGCCAAAACCAACAAATAGGATTTCAAGAAAAATCAGATACAAAAAGTTTTGGTCAATGTTGGAAAGAAGAAATGCTTGGCGTAAAAGAAAGTACCTGAGAAAAAAAGCTCGACTTCTTGGAAGAAATGATGAGAGCACTGTCTTTGTCCAACGAGACATAATGCTCAATTGTGTTTTAAACTTAGTAAGGGAAAGGTATCCTAATCCACCAGGACACTATTGGTGACCTTAGCCATTAAAATTGAAAAAGTACAATTTATTACTTGAATATAATGTACTGTAATTTGTAACTTACAAGAGTGAGAAATACAAACCAAGAGTAAAAAGGTTTTTTTGTTTCTTTTCATTGTGAAATTTACTGGATTTATGCACTTTTAATAAAATAAACTACAATTACTAAGATTCAAATTTGGATTTTATGGCAAAACTCAGAAAAACTGTTATATCAAGTAAGTAACACATTGATGTCCATATTGCATGTGCATGGATTGCCATGTGATCATATTGCTTTGTTTACAAACAATGTGGTCACATGGTTATTTACATAATAAACTCCTCCCCTTAGTTCAAATTTGAATTTCTGTTATCAATTGTTTTGAAATTATAAGAACCTATTTCTTCATACATTTTCAAAATTCTTATCTAAACTGATAAATAAATAACTAAGCTTCATTTAGGAATTTTTTCTTTGGCAAAAACACTGTTAAACTGCAAATATTTTAAAAAATCTGTCCCTGACCTGAAAACAGTTTAAAAAATCAAGGGAAACCACCCACCAGCCATTACCTCCCTTTTAAGTAACCATATGTGAAAATTGAGTTGAATGTATACAATTGTTTTGGAGACAATGAACAAAAACCGGAAATTCCTTTTTTTCCCAGTTCAAGAGGGATAACTTTGTCAAAACTTATCGAATCATGACCAAATTCGAACTTGCCCTGTGCATTCCTATTCCAATGACACATTCATATATTAAATTTGAGTTGAATAAGTAAAGACAACTGCTGGGAAGATAATGAAAGGAAAATGAAAATTTCAACCTTTTTTTTCAAAGTTAAAAATCATCAAACCATGACCAATTTCAAACTTGTCCTGCCCATTCCTATGACACATCCATGTGGTAAATTTGAGTTGAATGTGTACAACTGTCGGGAATATAATGAACGGAAACTGAAAAAATCTCTTTTTTTCAAAGCCAAAGGGGCATAACTCTTTCAAAAACTATCAAACCATGACCGAATTCGAACTTGATCTGTGCATTCATTTCAAGTATCCATTTGTCAAATTTGAGTTGAATGTGTACAACTATTTGGGAGATAATAACAGAAACTGAAAATTTCTTATTTTATCAAAGTTCAAGAGGGATTACTCTGTCAGAATTATTGAACCATGACCAATTTTGAACTTGACCTGCGCACATATCCTTATATTAAATTTGAGCTGAATGTGTACAACTGTTGGGGAGATAATAAAAGGAAACTGAAAATTTCCTCTTTCTTTCAAAGTTAAAGGGGCATCACTCTGCTAATAATCATTGCACCATGACCAAATTCAAACTTGACCTGTGCATTCCTATCACATATCCATATGTTAAATTTGAGTTGAAAGTGTACAACTGTTGGAGATAATGAACGGAAACTGAAAATTTCTTCTTTTTTCCAAAGTAAAAGGGGCATAACTCTAAACCTGCTAAAAATCATCGAACAGTGGCTTGACCTGTGCATTCCTTTGCCGTAGCCATATGTCAGATAAGAGTTGAATAACTTTGTGTATAACTGTTGAGAAGGTAATGAATGGAAATTGAAAGTATACGGGCATAACTCTACCAAAAATCATTGAACCATGACCAAATTCGAACTTTGCCTGACATATTTATATGTCAAATTTGAGTTGAAGGTGTACAACTATTGGGGAGAAAATGAGGGGAAACTGAAAATTTCTTCAAGGGGCATAACTCTGTCAAAAATCTTTGGACCATGATCGAATTCGAACTTGACCCGCATTTTCCTATGATATTTCTAATATGAGATGAATGTCATCAACTATTTCCAAGATATTGAACCGAAACTGATGATGACAGAATGAAAGAATAACAGAACAGGGTGACACTTTATGCCCCAGCAAGGGCACACAAATGGGCTACTTATGAAGTCTTATTAGACTGCATGGATGTGCAGGCTCACAAAATGTATATTATATTGCGTAGAAATTTGGCCAATTCTGTATATATATATCAAAATTACACAAGTTCTTTGCTAAACTGTTTTTTTTAGAAACCAACTTTACTGACATTGTTGCTGTCAATAATCATGTGCAGTAAGTATTTCTTGAATAAATTTTAAGATCTTGTAAGGTCTGTTAAATGAACTAACTAGGCTACTTTGGTTAAAATACTACTGAATGAGTAATGGAAATTTTTTTCAACAGTTTTTCATTATCTTTGATAGTTTATAATAATTCAATAACAAGACTTCATTGTACAAAAAATGTTTATTGTGTAAAGCCAAAAAAAATATAGTGATTTTTTTCTTCAAAAATAGTATGCTAACACGATAATATGCAATATACATGTATATAAAAATATAACAAGAAGAAAATGCAAGAAGTAAGAAATAGTTAACAATTTGGATTCTGAAACATAGATTATTTATTCATAAGGCCATGCACAAACTGAATCAACCAATGTTTGTCATAGAGCTAAAAGAAAGGTGGAATGATAGTTTATACATGTAACAGACCCATTAAAGTGTCTGCCACATAACCTAGGGATCATCTGGTCATAGGTCTGAGCCTGTCCGTGACCATGTTTTCCAAAGAAGCCAACTCAAGCCTGGTTGAGAAGGCTATCATGACAATCAAGCTAAAAATGTAGGTACGAATTCCACTGACTTTTTTCATGAACTGTTTTACCTACACTGTTCCAAGACCAGCAAGATATCATTGCAAAAATATACAATATAATAATAATTTTAAAAAATGACAGCAGTAAACATAAACTTTCCTTTTTTGTAAGGCACCAAATAACAAATAACAGTATTAAATCTGTAAATATAAGCAAAAGTTAATAATTAACAGTTTGAAAAGGCCGGAACAAGAGATCCCTTTTCATATATCAGATCTGAATTATAATTCTGAATTTTATTTAAATTTTAACACCAAACAATTCACTTTAAAGAAAAAGACCTGTAAATCAAGCACAGACACTTGTTGGTGGAATTCAAGCATCTACATATCTTGGATAATCAAGGTTATTTGATTGTAAAAATTAACTGAGTAAGAATTTGGTCTTCATTTTTATTCTGATTTTGATTAAAGTCGAAACTTGTGGAATGTGTTGTCTTGATTTTCTGTACATTATAAACAGTTCTTCATTCCGAAAGTCACATTTGTTTGATACTGTTACAAACTAAAATGCTCAAAATTCCTATACAGACTAGATAGTAAAATATTTTGTAAACTTAAATAAAAATTGTCATGACAAAGAAATTTTTATTTACAAAAATAAAATATCATAGCAACATTAATCTAGATTGACCTTTAAACTTACCCTGAATAATATCAGCCTTTGTCTATTTTTTCCATTTCTTGATTTTTATAAATGGAAATTCAACACACTAGTTAACATGGTTAACATCTCACCCCTGTCTAAACAAACAATTACACACTTTACTAAATATTAATTTTGATAGTTTTTACTCTTTGTTTAAGGTAAACTTCAAATAATGTTGCAGATTGATGTTCAAGAAATGCATATACAAAATGTAAAAAATAAGTAATGATTTATACAAAAATGTTAATAAAAAGAAGAAGAAAAAATAAATACTTATCAAGCAAAAATAGTGCAAGAATAAAAAGAAAATGTGAAAACTGTAAAATAAAAGAGAAAATTAAAACAAGATCTGCCAGTTAAACAGTAAGGTTGACTGTGGCCCATGCTGGGACTTTCTCAATAATTTTAAAGGGAACAACTTCATGAACATCCATGCTAGAATTATAGGCCTTAGAAATATATCTAAGGTATCTTATGATACCATAGTTACTTGTGATATTTTCAAACATATACAATGTACCATGAGCACCTGTTGATACAGATATTGTCAGAATTTTTTTAAAGATTACAGAAAAAATATCATAGTTCAATAAAAATCTATGCTACAGTTATGAACCTTGGACAGTGACCTTCAGTTATACTATATAATAAAAAAGAAAACAGTTTTATTCAGTTGCAAGTGAATACATTTAGTAGTTGTTGAGATTAATACAGCACATAAAAATTTAACAACAAATTTTTAAAGTTCACAAAGGGGTATAATTTTGTGACCGAGTCAATAGTCATGCTAGAATGGTGTGTATTTGAGTCACGTACAACTAGGATCCTGGAGACTAAATGTGAAACCCTTCAGCAGATAATGAGTTATAAAGTTGCATAGCAAACTTTAAACAAGAAGGACTTGCCTACTATATTTTGCTAAGTCAAGCAAAAATAAAAATATAGAAATACAAAAGATATTGAAGAAATACAAATTTATGACCAACACCAATACAATATAATATAAAAAGAATATAACAATATTATAAAGGTATGATCATCATTAGCAAAGTAAGAATGAAGCATATTGTTATTTGACAATAAGAAAAAACAATTTCACATTACACACTTTATATTTGTTATTTCAAATTTCAACAATAACACACAAAAACAAGAGGGCCATGATGGCCCTGAAGTCGCTCACCTGTATATAGGCCCACAGAGCGAGGCCAGTTTAAACTCCAGGGCTTTTATTTGAACAAAATTGGTAGACACCCATTAGAAGATGTTTTATGCTAAACATCTAAGGTCTAGCTCGTTGAGTTTTTTAAAAAAAGATTTTTTAAGTTTTTTCTATACACATATAGTTAAAAGCAATGACATCCCTAGGGCGGGGCCAGTTTTGACCCCAGGGCTTTTATTTGAACAAACTTTGAAGACACTCACTAGAAGGTGTTTCATGCTTAATATCTAAACTCTAGCTATTTGTTTTTATTAAAAGAAGATTTTTAAGTTTTTTGCTATACACATATAAGGAAAATTAATGTCCCCCGGGGCAGGGCTAATTTTGACCCTAGGGTTTTTATTTGAAAAAACTTTGAAGACACTAACTGGAAGATGTTTCATGCTTAATATCTAAACTCTAGCTATTTGGTTTTTTTCAAATAAGATTTTTTTAAAAAGCTTTTGCAATACACATATAAGGAAAATCAATGACCCCCGGGACAGGGCCAATTTTAACCCCAGGGCTCTTATTTGAACAAATTTGGAAGACACCCATTAGAACATCTTTCATGCTAAGTATCTTAGCTCTAGCTCTTTGGGTTCTCTAAAAGAAGTTTTTAAGTTTTTACTATATGCATATAGGGAAAATCAATGACCCCCTGGGGCGGGACCAATTTTGACCCCAGGGCTTTTATTTTAACAAACCTGATAGACACTCATTAGAAGATGTTTCATGCTAAATATCTTAGCTCTAGCTCTTCTGGTTCTCTAAAAGAAGATTTTATAAGTTTTTACTATATGCATATAGGGAAAATCAATGACCCCCTGGGGCGGGGCAAATTTTGACCCCCAGGGCTTTTATTTGAACAAACTTGGTAGACACTCATTAGAAGTTGTGTCATGCCAAATATCTAAGCTCTACTTCTTTGGGTTTTTTAAAAGAAGATATTTTAAGTTTTTTCTATAGGTTGCCCTGGCAACCAGAGTTCTGCAAGGAATTAAATTCTTTGAACAATTTTTAAAGGTGACCACCAAAGGAACATTCCTGTGAAGTTTGGATGAGATTGGCTCAGCGGTTTATGAGGAAATGTCATTTAAAGTAAAAGTTTACGGATGACGGACGGACGACGGACGGATGGACGCCGGACGAAAAGCGATCACAAAAGCTCACCCTGTCCATGTGTGACAGGTGAGCTAAAAAACATTGAAAAAAATCTGATTCAGCATTCTTTCCTTTGTCATTCCATCAAATTTTACACCATCCAATATTTATTTTATTTTATGAGCAAAAAAATACATCTCAGGTTGATTGAAAATGGATAGACAAATATCATTATTGTAAAATTCTGATTAAAATTATGACAGTAAAAGGATTGTACAACAGGATTGCATCCAGCTCATCAATTTTTATGCATGTTTTCTCTACATGTATAATATTATAACTAAAAGGTATCAGAGGCCTAGCATGCATTATCATGGAGGCAGGGCTTATCATAACTGATGGCAGCATACTAGTATAATCAGCGTGCTTGTTCTTTTTGGCATTGGGATTGCATATCAGACTTTGTTACTTTGTTACAGCAGATGTGACTCAATTTGTAAGGTTGTCAGATTTTTGGATAAAAAATATCACTCATCCATTATAAGTAATTCAAAACTTGATAAATTGTATAAAGTTATGAAAATAACATACATAAATATTTTTCTTCTCTCTAATTCTACTACAACCAAATTGTAAATACAAACATTTTATAAGGACAAAAAGTAACACTGTTCATCAGCAGTAATGAATTGCAACAAATACTAGAGGAGTATATTCAAAGAAACTTCATAAATAAAACCTTACAATATTCAGTTGAATAATGATTCCATAAATTTTTTTTTAAGAAAACACCAGGTTTCTATTTACATCTTGGTATAATTACAGAGTTCCAGTTTTAACACCTTGTTTTATAGATAATTTCAATAATATGTTTTATTAAAAATACCCAGTTTAACTTGAAATATTTAGTCTTAAATATGCAAAATATTTGGTTTTATCATAAATGTGTTTTATGACAAAAATCAAATTTAATAAGAAATATTATGGTTTTATCAGAAATTTGGTTTTGAAATAAAATATCAGCTTTCTATCTGCTTTTACCAGACACATCTGGTTTTGTTAGAAATATTCCAGATTTATAAGACTGCTGTGGTGTTGGTAGTTTTCACTGCGGATCATGGCAGTAAGCCATATTGAATATACCAGAGCACAGTTCAGTCAACTCATCTTTCCTGGGCATGCTGTCAAGCAGTTTACCAGTACTAGTTGCCTTCACTTATGCAAGGAAGTGACAAATTCTGTACATGCCAAAGAAGCAGAGGTACAGTGTGAATGACTGTAGAAAGGATATCATGATCAATCACAGCAAAAGTAAACTGCACTGTCTGGGAATTGAACCCGGATCATACGATTCACAGTCCAACGCTCTACCTATTAGCTAACCAGATGGTTAGATTTATAAGAAATGTCAGTCAGGTTTTATTTTATAAACATCAGTATAATTTTACAGTTAGTTTTTGTTAAATCAATCCAAATAATTTCTACATTTATTCAGGTGTTGTCAGTAAATATAACTTTTTGTTTTGATACCTGTTTATATGTATATAACTTACATATTAAAAAATATATATCTGGAAAAATACATGAACACATTAGTTATTTCAATTTTAAGGGAGGTAATTCTGCTGGAATCATGTTGTTTCTATTGTGTGTTAATCTGTATCTTTCTAAAATTAACAGAGTCTTAGATACAGTTAATGTACCCCTGTATGGTCAAAACAAATTTAAACAGTTTATGTTACAGAAATGTATTAAATCAGGTATAAAATGTAAATATAACTTTCTTTCTTTGATAATCAAGATTCCCCATTACAGATTATTATGGTAATAATTTCAATAATTCATTACTGAAATTGCAATATCCAAGTTTACCATGAAGCAAATACATTGTTATAGTAAATTAAACATAACCTAAATATTAATGAACCATAAGACATAAGCATGAATAAAAGAACAACAAACCATTATAATAGACACCGAAAGATTATTACATAAAACATAAAAACCGGGCCAATACTTTACAATTTGATTAGAAAGCAGCTAAAACAATACATACTGTTCAACAGTTATGTAACTTGAATAAAAGATTCACTATTGTACATTATTTATCTATGTAGAAAATAGCATCCTTTAAACCCACTTTGACAGGTGTTTTCCCCTCAAATTACCGCTGATAGCAATATTTTTATTCAACCTTATTATTATTCCCATTTACAGCTTGCTTCTCTAATGATTTTTTCTTTGATGTAAGTGACTTGTAATATTTATAGTCAGTACTTGCCAGACGGAGAAACAAACCTATGTTGACGGTTGTCAGGACAACGCTGGCCGCACAAAGGCACTGGAAATATAATTTCGGCCCAAGGTGATAGTCAGTAAATAGTCCGTACAGTACACGGGTATTTGGAATAAATCTAAACACAACAAATGTAAATATATTGAGTAAAAGAACAGTATGGTAGATGGTGTCATGGCCGAGACCTCGGAGAAGCTTTCTACTGTGTAAAAAGATGCTGTTAACTTCCGCTAGAAAGGCAATCAAATTGTACGCTATACACATCTTCATCTGTAAATGGTACCAACCCATGAAGGAAATCTGTGAAAATAGAGATGAGAAAATATAAATGATGACTCTTTTGTATAATTTCATGTTATTCTAAAAAATTATATATAGATATAAATTTTAAACTCTCCTGTATAAACTTATAAAGTATCAAAAACAACAAGATTTACAAAAAATATATCTTAATCAACACAATTCAAACACAAGCAAATGGAATCAGACACTAGTTAAAATAACACATTTTTGACAATGTTAGCAGCAAGTTACAAATGTACATCTGTAAAACATCTGCATTCTTCTGATGAAATAGTTTGTATGTGAACCATTTAAGGAACAGTTTTAAACTTTTATTTGTATGTTAACCACTTAAACAATATTCACTTCTTGTTCTATAACAAATTCTAGTATTACTCTATAATAACAGCAGCATATTCAGATAGTTGAAAAGTTCGAAGTAATATCACAGTATTCTAGCTTCACTTGGAGGGTGACATCGTGTATCCCTCCATTTGCTATTTCAAGCATTAGGCACCTGTATACAACCACTAATATTCAGAAAGAATCAACAAAAGAAAGGGATCAAGTGTTTGAAGCTGACTTCAAAAGACCATAGAACCCAAGGCAACAATTTATCTCTCACTACATTATCGCACACATAATGTTAACTATATATTATCGTCTAGTGTTGCAATACATATTTTCTAATTCATCATGATCTTTCCGTACAAAAGCTTTAATTTTAATATACAGTCGAGACTGTTTGAGTGACCCCCTGATTTCAAGCACTCTCTGTCTTATGCGACCTTGTTTCAGTCCGCCCAAAATATTTCCCTATATAAATGTCATTGTAAGTTATGTATGCAAGTCACAATGGTATATGGATGTTTTTTAAAATTTAAATTTTTTTTGTGACTGTATTAAGAGACTCACAGGGAGTACCTATCATATATGTAACCTCTTTCTAAAGGGGACCATTGGAAAGTCACATAAAATTATGACAGTCTTTACTATAATTGTTATGACTACATTGAGAAGCTATATACATTTGATGCATTTTAAAATTTGATTCCATAATCAGTGATTTTTATCTTGTATATTACTTCCAATCAAAATTTTCTTCACAGTCATGTAGTTTTCACAAAATCTGAACATACATTTCCAAATTACCAATTATAGCAACAGTTTCTCCCAAAATCAATAGGATTAGTCCTCTTCCTAATAAATTGAGAAACTAAAAATGTGTTCATAGGACACGGGTGCCCTAACACTCCACTAGCTGTTCTGTCAATCTTATGACTCTAATTCAAATATTTTTGGACTGAAAAAAAATCCACATGCAAAGTCCAAGGTGCATAGCTTCACAGTTATGTTGATCATTATTCCTGTAAAGTTTGTTGATTCTAACTCAAGCACTCAAGGAACAAATAACACAACATAATGGAACTGTTTTTACTAAGTCAAGGGCAATAACTCTACAAATACTGGATAAATCCACAAGCAAAACCCAAGGTGCACAACTACATGTGCTCAGCAACATGCCCGTAAGGTTTCATGACTCTATGTCAAATGCTTTTTGAGTAACATGCGACACAAATTGAAAATTGCAAAATTTTACTAAGTCAAGGGCAATAACTCTAAATATACTACATAAATCCACACGAAACTACCAAGGTGCACAACTACACATCCTGATCAACCTTCCTGCAAAGTTTTATGACTCTAGGTCAAATCCTATTTGAGTTACATGCGACACAAGTTGAAATTGCGAATTTTACTAAGTCAAGGTCAATAACTCTAAAAATACTACAAAAATCCACAGTAAAATACCCAGGTGCACAACTATATAAGCTGATCCACATTTCTGTGTAAAGTTTCATGTCTCTAGGTCAAATCCTTTTTGAGTTACATGCGACACAAGTTGAAAATTGCAATTTTTTACTAAGTCAAGGGCAATAGCTCTACAAATACTATAAATAAACACGAAACTACCCAGGTGCACAACTACACATGCTGATCAACATTCCTGTAAAGTTTCATGACTCTAGGTCAAATCCTTTTTGAGTAACATGCGACACAAGTTGAAAATTGCAAATTTTTACTAAATCAAGGGCAGTAACTCTAAAAATACTACATAAATCCACACGAAAATACCCAGGTTCACAACTGCACATGCTGATCAACATTCAAATAAGTTTCGTGACTCTAGGTCAAATACTGTTAAATTACCTGCTACATAAAAGAGAACGGGCGGAAGAATGGACAGACAAGGGTAAATCTAAATGTCCCCCAACCCTAAAGTGGTGCACAAAATTGGTGATAAAACATAAGAAGGTAGTTTATAGACGGGTGTTTTTTCTTCTTGCATTAGTCTTGTTTCTCTGTATGTTGATAGTATCCCTTTCTCTGTCTTCTCAATATTTACCAATTCACAGTTAATTTTCTGTAACTGACTTAGTGTGACTTGAATTCAGAAGGTATTAGAAGCCTAATGCAAAACCTCCTTTTTAAACAGTATTCATTTTCAGTGAGGCTACCGAGTTAACATGGGACATGGGTTCAAGCCCTTCTGTGAGCCAATTTTTTTCCTTCATAATTTTTTACTTTAATATTCTGTTTTGCCATGTCTGATAATGGTTTTCTAACTTTTTTTCTTTAATCTTGAATTGAGAAATATTTGCAAATTCATCTGTACTTTTTAGCGTTAACCTAGTGAAAATAAAGTAGTTTACAACTTAAATGTTTATATTTCCAAATTGGAATGGTAAATCTCTCATTTTTTAGCTCACCTGACCACAAAGTGGTCAAGGTGAGGTATAGAGATGGGGCTATGTCCGGTGTCTGTCACTCATGTTACATGTGTACAGATTTTTCTTGTGTCAGGTTATACTTGTGCTTGTAATACTTGAATTAAATCTATCAAAGTTGGTACAGGACAGACCAAAAACATTTGCAGATTTGCAAGACCCTGTACTAGTAGCATAGGCCATATTGATTTAGTAACTCAAAATCTCTGAAACTAGGTACACAGCTAAATATAGAGAAAAAATGGCAGAATTCAAAATGTTGCAGGCATGGTTTGATTGAGCGTTAATAAAATTGAGCATTAATAATAATTTGTGTATCAACTGTATCCGGAATCTTTTTATTTATAAATTTGTAAGAGTTACAAACATCTGGAAGAGATCTCTTGCTTCTTGGGGTGTTTTATTTTATATATAAGTATAAAAATCATTTACAAGAAATAAAATATATTTGTAATAATGTCAACAAGCATGTACAGTCAATGATAACAAATTATGACAGAAACACATAAAATGTTTGTTCACTCACAAAGTGGCTAGGGTGAGGCTAATTAAGATACCTTAATGCGTACAATAACTTAAATGCTATTTACATTATTTCTTAATCTAATACAATTGGTAGAATCAAACATCAGGTAACATAGAACTATCATAGCAAACAAATTGGTTGTAGATATAAATAAGTTTTAGTATACATTGTATTATCATTACGCTGCTAAACTAGTCCTGCTTTGAAGTTATATCTTACCAACCTAATTATCCTAAATGGACTTGTCCGTCTTTCAGTCTGGACCAAACTATCATTTAAGGGAACATTTCATGTACATTTTGTGTACGGACTAAAAAACGAACAGTGCAGACCATGATCAGACTGCACATATATGCTGGCTGACTGGCTGATATTGGTCTTCACTGGTCAAAGGGGTAAAATCAGACCAGAATCAGTGTTAAAGGGACTCCACTGAAGTTTTTTGACATGATGGGACTGAAAATATTTTTTTCCAGATAAATGTACCATTTGATGTAGGTGTAGACCACAAATATTTATGCAAACTTTCAGATCATTCGCGTACTTAGTTTTTCCATAATAATTATTCAAATTGTAAAAAGAATGACCCAAAATGTAAAGCGTTTAAACGCTTTTCACTCAAATTAGACTAAGAAAAGCATAAAACTACGATTTTCGATTTATTTTCAAGTATATTTCTTAACTATCTTCGCATATATTTCTGTTTAAAGCTCCCCAGTTCATTTATGTAAAAAAATCTTTGTTATGTTTTTAGGCTTTTAAACCTCAGTGGAGTCCCTTTAAGATGACATGTTACGTGATGAAATTGTTACAACTACAAGATTCTTCTTATCATATGATATGGTACAGTCATAAAATGTCAAAATCTGCAAAACTCTTCATGATATGGGTATTATGTTAAATGACATTAGTCTTGTGACTCACATATGGCTGAATATGTTATTTTTTATATTAAATTAACCCAGTGTAATAAAGTACATAGTGTTTATATTGGATTGAATAGAAGCCACATCATGTGACAAAAGTATGAATACATGTTGTACATGTATTTTGTTCATTAGAAAACACAGTTAACAAATCAAACTGTTTTTACAATCAAAATATAAATCACCCCTAAAATTTAATAGTTTCAACATAAATAATAATTTTCAATAACATAATAATGAATATCAATGTGATTTGAAGATTTTGATTATTTACATATTTTTTGTTGTTATGTTTTACACAAACACAGTATAGATCATACGGCGACTTTCCAGCTTTACTGGTGGAGGAAGACCTCAGGTGCCCCTCGTGCATTATTTTAGGCACAAACAGGCAGCTGAGTAGATCATTTACTAACTGTAAACAGCACAGTATGTCAATGAAAAATAACGTATACATGTACATCTGTGAAATTGTTTGCATCACACTTTTTTTCACCTTTATTCACTGTTGTCATTTGCTATGCTTTAGTTCCTTACAGATGGAAATAATCAGTTTTGTGTGTGTTTTTTTTTCATGAATATTGTGAAAACATCATGAGATCTGCTTAAAATTTTAGGCTTACAATGTCTTCACATGCATTGTTTGTTTTCAATTGTTCTAGGGCAGTCTAAGATCATTAAACTAACCAGCTGTATTCATTCCTAATATGAGCCGCGTCATGACAAAACCAAACCAACATAGTGTGTTTGCGACCAGCATGCATCCGCGCAGTCTGATCAGGATCCATGCTGTAAGCTATTAGTTTCTGTACTTTTTATAGGGTTGGTAAGCGAACAGCATGGATCCTTATCAGACTGCGCGGATGCGCATGCTGGTCTGGGTCAATGCTGGTCGCAAACGCATTACGTTGGTTTTGTTGTGACGCGGCTCATATCTAATGACATTGACATAGACAGCTGTTCAAAAAATAAAAAAAATGATTGAAGCAACCTCCCCTACTGCGCTCAAATTAAAAATGAAATGAAATTAAAATGTAGAATTTCTGCATACTTCAGGATGCAAAACAGCATAGAAGAAGAACTATGATAATTACAGGTATCAAAATATATAGGCGTCAAGTAAAGACTTATGATTAAAATCATGTCAAGTACTGATAGGCGTCAACTACAGAATTATGTTAAAACACTTTCACATACTGATTGGGGCATCAACTACAAAATGTGAAACCTTGGGCAAGATATACATCATAGTATAAAATTATCTGAATCATTTAATTATTAAAAATAGCTACCATGTTTAGTGATGTTTTAGTATAAAATAAACTTACTAACCTCATCATATAAAGCACCAAACTCTAAGAATTTTACAGGTATAAACACAAACATCTTGCTCTCAATTATTACTATTACATAGAGTACAAAAATGTCAAACTAACACTTAAGTGCAAAACAACATTTTCAAAAAAAAAACAACAAAAAAACAAGGAAACTGTACAAAAGATTGCCGTATGAAAAACTGGTATAACATACGAGAAAAAAAAGACATAATGATGGACGCTCCATGAACTTGTCATTCTCATTTGTCAATGTACCTTAATGCACATAGGTCAATAAACAAAGACTGGATAAGCAGAAAAGTAAAAATCTATTTTTACCACTTGTGACCCTTCACCCCAGTGACCCCTAACTCCACAAAGTTAAAAGAACAGGCAAGATATGTTCCTACCAAAAAAGAATATCCATCAATAAAATAAAGGCTAACTAAAGAAGAAGAGTAAAATCTATTTTAAGCAATAGTGACTTTGACCTAAGTAGCACTTCACTCCCTTCAAAGTTAAATTTCACAGTTAAAATGAAAATGATAAAGTGCAATAAAAAATGTAAACAACAAATCTATTGCAGATTCATTGAGTAACTGAGACTCATGAAAAGACATCTATTCTTTCTTTGAGAGATACTTTGACCTTGACCAAATGGACCTAAATAGACCAAGTGACCTTGACCTAAAAAGCCCAAGTGACAAGTGACCTTGACCAAAATGACCTAAATCGCCAAAGTGACATTCACCACAATGTCCTTAAAAGCCAAAGTGACCTTGACAAAAATGACCTGAATAGCGCAAGTGTCCTTGACTAAATTGACCTAAATATCTATCTAATGGTAGCACTGTGCATAATGCAAAGTACCAACAAATCAAATATGTAAGAAATCATGGAATAAATGAAGATGCTATGAGAAACAGTAACACAGAGGGATATAGATGATGATGAATCACAAAAGTGGCATGGGCATGTGATAAATAAAAATAAAGAAGGACAAGTGTACAACTTTAATCATGGTGAAAAAATGTTTGAGTGAAAAATAAATTAAAGTGCATGGAATAAACCTATTTTACTTTAAAAGTAAAGTGTACTACAAACAATCAGATCCAGTATGTAAGCTAAATAGTCCAAAAAAATGTAAGATACATAAAATGTAGAAAATTAGCACAAAAATTGAAAATGTCATGTCTCAAAAAACATTCAAAATACAACACTAAGACGATGAAAAATGACTGCATATCTTACATTATGTTGTAAAATATTTCACAAATAGTTTTGTACAATGAGACATGCTGCATAGATTTCTTTTTTTACAAAAATTGTAAAAAACAAAACAATGACTTCTTATTTAACTTGGTGTGTGAAAACAAAACTTTTCGTTATAGAAAAAGATAATAAGCATTATAAACAGTGTTCTATTGAAAACCAACTTATGAACCGTTCCAACAAGACATTCTTCAAAATATTGTAGACATTTTCCATAAAAAAAACAGTAACTTTAACCAATTACTGTTCCTTACAAAACTTAAGCTTTAATTTTAAGTTTATGAATTACTTTTACTGAATGTACAAGCATTACAATTACTGAATGTACAAGAATTACTATTACTGAATGTACAGGAATTACTATTACTAAATGTACAAGAATTACTATTACTGAATGTACAAGAATTAATATTACTGAATGTACAAGAATTACTATTACTAAATGTACAAAGCAAATTTTCATTCTCAGCTTAAAGCATGCATGTAAGTGTTGCAAGTTAAATTGGTATCATGGTATAAACTAAGAAAAAAACAAAAAAATAAATAAAATTTGATCCAAAAACAAAAATAATTAATTGACTGCGATAGAAAATTTTGATACACACAAAACTAGCTATTTTCACTCCCTCCCTTAACCCACCCCAAGGCGTATAATTACTTTTGGCCGCGCTACGCCACTGACCTACATACGCAGTCTTCATAGATAGTATGAAAAGAGGCATTCTTGTTCTCTTTTTGTTTTCGTGGCGCTTAAACTTTAATCAATGTCATTAGGCGATTATACAGTGTTAGCGTCTACGCTATTGAGACGTAATAAAAGTTTAAACCGAGACGGCATTGTATACGCACCGGTCTCATATATCGTAAGACCGGTGTACACAATGCCGAGACGGTAAATTTGAAGGACACAGTCTATTCTGGTTCCCGGCTTCTAACAAGTATTGCGTAGTGAAAGGGGAAGGAACTCCAGACTAGACATAGCCATATAAATACATGTTTAATGTTTATGTAATATATATGTTGTTTATAACATAGCTACATGATCTCAATAATTATTATACGAACAGCCCATTAATTTTCGTTCCGTAACTATTTGCTGTCAAAAGAGTGGTTAAACAAATTCAAAAAAGGAAAAGAATGAAAAAGCACATAAATTGATCTCGCAGTTATATCTTTAGTTTTATTACTCCGTCATGTAAACTTTGTAAGTAGCAAGTCTAATAAGTCTAATAAAAATGTGCTAGTAGCAGCTAGCAAAACAGGATCGGGTGGTTTGTTGGAGTGAATGATTCACCATCAGTTATAAACACGACCACATCGCGGGCATCTGGCCGGTTTCCGTGTTCAACAGCCAACATATCTTTTTTAACTTTCTAAATAAATACATTTGTATAACAAAACCCAACCATCATTCTTACACAAATTAAAGCGTTCCAAAATTCCCTACAAGATATCACTGAAATGTGATTTAAAGATGTTTTTGTGTGTTCCTTTTGAGTTTCATTTTCGTGATTACATTAAAATTCTATCAGTGTTTAGACTAGTAAATATCATACATAGTTTATTTAACATATAAAATCTCAAACATATGCTATAAATTAGCACTTATATTTCTGCCACACGCACGCAAGTCAAATTCCTAATAGCTTTTTAAACTTTTTGTGAAAAAAAAAGAGTCATCTTCCTATTATTATTTTCTAAATAGTAGTATTTGTTTTTTTACCGCGTTTTAACAAATCATTCTTCCTGTTCATGAGAAGGAAAATGTAACTCGTTAAAATATTTACTAAATTTATGAAAAAAACGTTTGAACGTGTTAAATTTACCATAAGGACTTGATTTATATAGCTAAAATTCCCTCTTTCTTGCTGTACGTTCAGAACTGACGTATTGACATCTTCTTTAGTGATGTGAGTGTTCAGGTAGAAATGTTCATTTATTTTTGAACCATAAGTCACGAAGCCAACCTTATATAGAAAGAAAACATATATTACACTCGATTATTTTCGGTTAGATCAGAAAAGAGACTGGATCTAGAATGCTTCTTATATATCGAGGTTTCCTTTGCAAGATCAATCGAGGCTTTCAAGAACAGAACAAATTAATTTAAATCATTTGGAGTCTTCATAAATCTTCACTTGAATTCCCCCGAAGATTTTTTCTTGTATGGTCGAATTGCTTGACAAATTAGTTACATTATTCACTCTCCCCTGTGTTATAGATTCTCAATGATAGATAATGAATTGAAACTTATAGAATGATTCGTTAATAACACACACATTTCTTAAAATTACCACAGTGTTTTCGTTGCCTATATTAAGGTGTTGAACAATATCTGCGATAAATTGGAGTTGAATTTTGAAATCAGGTCCCCATATGCTTTCAGTCATATCACCTACAAAGATGACGTCATGTGTCATTCCGGGACATGCTGAAAAGCATAATAACAAGTGAGTGATAATGGTAAAAGAATATTTAATTCATTTAATTGTAGTATAAGAAGTGCTGTACTAGTGCAGAAGAAAACATGGTGTATAAGCATGTATTGGCAGGCAGATGGAAATGGTAAGTCATTACAGGAAACCAAATTAAAACAAAACAAAAGCAACAACAACAACAAAAAAAACACAAAATAACAATATTTAAAAATAAGATTCAATAACACTTATCATTATATGATCTAAATATATTTGTAATCTCATTGGTCCAAACATTTGTCAACATATCAATTTTAAAATCACATTCACTGGGTAAATAAATGTATGAGGATAGATTGAAGCTCATGTCCAATGACCATACATCGTAGACTGTTAATAACGCGTGCACTTTAAAAAATAGTTGTTGCGTTTTGTTTTTTATTTTATATTTTTATATTTTATATTTCTTCTGTCTAAAATATCATTATTTTAGTAGAAAAGTTTACAGTTTCACCGCAATGATGAATGTTGAACATAAACTTCCCTGATCGTTCGCTTGCTTTCTTGCGTTGATTTTCCTGCGCTTCAATGAAAACAGACAAAAGTCGTCTGTTTATATTTCCTTATAAGGCTTTCCTTTTAGTGTTTTTTAATCTTGTTTATTCATATAATAAAACAAGCCACTGAATAAGATGTGATATTCACCGACAAGAAATCATATTGACCTCGGCAATATGTTATCTGCCGGTGAATATCACATCATATTCAATGGGTTACTAGTTAATACACAATTGTTATTGTATCATATTTAATTTGAAATAATATCGTATCAACGTTTAAGACTTGAATGTATAAAAATATAAAAAGTTACAGCAAAGTATCTAAAACTCAATTTAAGTAAGTAAGTTTTAGAGGAATATGTAATACAAGGAGCATCGAAACACAGGGCTATCTGATTTGTACGAGGGGGCGAAGCCCACGAATATTAATCAGATTGCCGAGTGTTTTGATGTTTTTTTCTCTTTTGTATTATAGTCAAACATAAAATTACGTTCCCTGTTGTCACAATATGAAACCCCAGAAAAAAGTAACCAATGAACGAGCATCTGAATATGATATTTCTATCGCTTTCCCTTTCCCTGCCGTCGCAAGTAAACTCCAGCAAAAATGAGCCAATCAATTGACATGCTCTGGAGTGCGGATAACTTATACCTGTACCCCAGTTAACTCAGTATGCATGCATATGAATACAATTTAATTCTGACACATTTTCAACAGAAAGGTCCCCAAGCTATGATACAATTTCATTTATTATAGTTTGTAACATTTTTGTAACAATCACATATTTTTTCTCACCTTTTTTTACATTCAATACATAAAACACAATGTTTTTACTTATTGACGATAGTCTGTCGTAACAGAAATAAGAAAATGAATCAACAACTACAAGTATAATATTAAATTTCAGTATTATAAACTATAAGACAGAAGACTTATACGACACACAAGAGAACAGTAATCAAAGAAAGAGTTGAAAACAATAATCATAGTTAAATGCTTTAACAATTTAAGTTAAGACATTACTAAATAGAATAGGATTTGGCGAGGTGTGGTTATTTCCATCATCAGTTGAGCCAAGATTATTTTTTATTATTATTAAGACTGATGGACATTTACATTTCAGAGTGGCGGGCTAAAGTGAACGGTAGCCCAAGTTTGATATTATTCAGGGAAATTAAAGAAAAGTTGGAACTGTCAAAGTATCTTTAAATAATTGAAAATAAGAAACATAGACAATATTTATCAAAGCTTAGATTGTCATCTCATTGGCTAAATGTAGAATACGGTCGACATAGAAATATAGAAAGATAAAATAGACTGTTTGAATTATGCGAACAATGTACAATAGAAGATGAATATCATTTTGTCATGGAATGTAGTTTTTATAATACATTACGTATTAGGTATATCCCAAGATATTTCCGTGTTAGACCAAGTATGGTAAAATTTGTTAAACTGATGAAATCTGAGAATAAACCATTGCTTTATAAAATTTCATTGTATATAAAACATGCTTTCCATAAACGACAAGAATTTTAAATGCCGCGTAGAGGAAGAACTACACATGTATTGCATTTACTTATATTCGGAAAGAGTAACTTATAATCAGTAACATAATGCGTTTGCAACCAGCATGGATCCAGACCAGCCGGCGCATCCGTGCAGTCTCACCAGGATTCATGCTGGTCACTTACAAACCCTATAACAAGTAGTGAAACTGATAGCGAATCCGTCGCAAACGCATTACGTTGGTTTTGTCATGGCGCGGCTCATATATCTCTAAACAATATACATAAATAAGTATTAGACAGAAGATATTTCAACATTGTTTTTGTTCCTGCTTTAACATGGAATTATACAGTTATGTAGGTAACTTGGTCTGGTTTAAAATCTTTTTTTTTATTATTTTCCAGGATACGTATTGCATGCAAACGGATGCTGAGATGGATTTCGGATACACTTTCTTTCCGATTTGGAATTTGTAAAATTAAATGAATAAATGGAAAAAAGGAAAATAATTGTGTTCTTGTACTTACAAAATATTAGCCAAATAAAAATACAATCGATTCATTAAAAAGTGATATCTTATCTTTTGAAACACTCTCTTTGATTATGTAACTTGTATATAATTATGTGTTTTAACTATGTCATTGTTGTCACAAATGTATTTATATATTGGTTGATGTCGATGTGCTGTATATGCATAAGACTGAATAAATTTTCTGTTCTGTTCTGCTTTAACAATACCATATTTAATTTCTGTAAATGTCTGGTTTAACCATGCATAATCAAACCAGTTTCGTCAAAAATATTCTTCACATTTAATAATATATTTGAAATATAATAGCACAATTCTTCGTTGTCTCTGTCTACTATGTAGGGCCACTCCCCTGGGCTTCAGTCAGGACATCTGCAGCTGGTCCGCACGTACAAGTTATGGTCTCTGTTTATTTTTCGTCATCCCAATTTCTTCAAATTATCTACCGATGTCCTGTGCCTTCTCTAAGACATGCACGTACCAAGGGGAATAGAAAAGATAAACAAAGGTACGTACCAAATATAGATTTTACCTGTAAAATAACAAGAAAATAATAGTTGAAACTCTTTATTTACCCTTTCTATTCAAATTGTTGACAATTGGAGTGCAACTTACAAAAAAGTTACATTCACTTTTATAAAAACAAACGATTTTTTTTATAGATCAATGTACACAGTAAAAAGAATGTACATATCTATTGATATTAATGCCAGTGTCCGAGCTTAAGGGCTCTTATCCATAAACAGAATATATAAAAGTAATAGATTTGTGGTAAAAGTCATTTCTATGTATTATCTCAAAATAACTGCATGAAAAAAAAATGAAATTTGTTAACATGTTGAAGTCCTTTAGACAATTATTCATTTATCCGGCCGATTATCGAAATACCGTTTACATAGATAATAAACAACGGTGGCGTGGCGTATTGGGTTACGTGTCGGACTAGTGATCTAAGTTTTGATGGCCGCGTGGGTTCAAATGCCGACAGGGGCAAGACGTTGTTTCCTTGAGCAAGAAACTTCACAAACCATTGCTTAGTACTGGTTGGTTTCAGGAAAAGATTCGAGAATGTTTGAATATTAAGCTTATAGCTTCCAACACAATCGAAATAAAATAAATTTGTATTAACAACAGTAGTCATAAGATTGAGTCTTGAATTTTTACATCGAAAACAAAATGAAATTAGAGGAATAAGTCCTAGAAGCAACAGACTACTTCCCCTAACATCGTAAGACCTCTTAGCAAGACCTAAAGTATCTTGCAGTTGCGGAACCTCTATCTCTGCCCCAGAACCTCGAATTTTTAATAGCGAGTACGTACGTGAATGGTCAATATCACTTTTAAGATCTGAATTAAACACCGCACTAAATCAACTGTAACAACAATACAATAGTATTTGATTGTATCAAGTTACATGCCATGTAAATAGTTGCTACTGTCTTCATAAAACATAAACTTAAATAAATCATTTTCAACACATTTTTTTTATCGGAATGATAAGAAGAATCGGCCACTTTAGGAAGAATGTACATAATTGTAGGTTTAACTCACCACTAGTAGCAGCATAAATAAGAAAGCACATTTATCCATATCTAAACCAAGCAGATTTTAAACTAACACAATGTTCATCAAAAGGAAACTTAAAAAAACCAACACTAGTATATATATTTTTTACATTTTTATTGCACAAGGACTGCGTGATATCAATTTAAAATGTACTGTAGGTATAATTAAAATAGGAATATATTATATAAATCAGCTTTATGCGCTACACCTGTTTTTCAAGGTTTTCAAGTTTCAATGTTTATTTCTCATATCTGCCCTTAGAATAACATTTTTTATTACAAAATAACAATAAACAAACACGTTAAATACAAACACAGTTTCGGAGAAGGTTACGTTAATGACAATCTATTGTAAAATTTACTTCTTTTTCAAACTGAATAGTGAAAAAAAACTGTGAAATACACAAAATATATGATATAGTACTCCCCGCGGGTACCGCGTCCATGCCAATTCCGGTGCAATCAGAAAATGTGTTTCTTTACACACTGAACGGGACCAATCGAATGTTTCCACCATTAAAGTGCTGCTTTTTTGAATTTGGATAAAAATTGTTAGAAATATTTTCATTTCAAATAAATTTCTGTCATTGATAGGAAAATCCATAACTCACCGAGTGTGTTGGAAAACTTTTTTATTTTACCCCACATTTACCGGTTAAACTGATAATTTCATGTTCTGACAAGTGAAGGTCGTCTGCTGAAACTGCAGTGACGTCATATTTTATTGAAAAAATTCTACTGACGCCAAAAGGGCCATCAATTTACATACCACGGTACCATAGTGCTCTCCGTTAAAGCTGCCATTCAAAACATGGCAGAATGACCATAGAGGTTTCTTATTTAAATAATTGAGTTATTCTATGAATGACAGGTGTATTTTAAAGGCAAGATTCGACAGTTAAACACAATTTATTAAAAAAGTAAATACAAGTTCTTTTTATGTGTACAATTTGCTGGAAAAAATAAGAACAGTGGTACCATAGGGGACCATCCTACATAAATATTTTGAACAATTGTTCTTTTCTCAATATAAAAGCATTATGAACGAAAAAGCTTTGTTTTACTACTATATTTTTTGTTTTCAGAATTCATAGAAACACAAATTACCCTTTTGTAACACTGCTTTCTCCTTGCCATTATGTTACCATAGCGGTTACAGTTGATCATTAAAGAGATCCAAAAGAGCTTTACCAAACAGAATATTCAATATATTTTTAATCTAATTTAATTTAAACTATTAACAGGTGCCTAATTCATTGTACCGATGGATGATCAAAGTTTTAATGTAAAATTTGTATGTTCCTCTGTATGAACTTATTAACAACCTTACCCGCATGTACGAGGGATGATCCAGAAAAACCACGAATGGGGACACCTATTCAATAATATTCTATCTATGTCTACGCTATGCGTAAGTTATCCTTTTCACAAGGAAACAAAATTTATTACAGTTAGAACATTAATTCTATCAGATTAATAAGATTTTAAGTGTTGTTTTTTTCTCAACAATTTGCTCGGAAATAAAATTTTTAATTTATGCAATATTAAAAGTGCTTTAAAATTTTGTCTTGCATTACTTGATTTTGGACTATTTATAAATGAAGCTGAAATGTACCCTAGAGAATTTTTAGTATCAATATTGTCAAATGTTGGTGAAATTGGTTTACATAACTTCATAGTTTTCGCCATATTGGCCATTTAACTTATTTTTTTACCAAAAAATATGATAAACAAGATCAACAAGGAAAGGCGGCGTTCAATGAACGCAACCCCCACACGACCCAGCAACAAGAACCAGCGGCAAGGAGCCCAGACGGACCCCAAACAAAAACAGGACAGGACACAAGGCAGAGTACTTATTGTATAAAGCATAACATAATTGTAAACATAACTGTGCAAAGTGATCATAATAGTGGTATAATATAATAAATAAACAGTTTGACATAATACCAATCAAATAACACGTTTCGCATGTCATCCGCGGAATTTACACAAAAAGTACGTGTTCCAAAGAGACGTTGTATATCTTTCACCATTTGAAAACCATGTCAGAAAACAGTCATCACCGGAAACTATGGTTGAGTTAATGTTAAAAAAGGAGAGATGGCAAAAATAATTGATAGCATTTAATCCTCATTTAAAACTGAAATTTATGAGATTGTAAAAAAAAAAACTGGCAAATGGTGTATTCTTTCAATCATAGATCTTGAAACTAAAACAATTATCTTCATAAATCGATAATAGTTGTCTCAAAATTGAAAACAATAACCTTTAAAACCAATCAAGCAACTTGAATTATCTTCTTACACAGTGCACAGTACAGCAGATAAAATAATGTTTGGTTTTCCGGTTGTCTAGTAGCTTACAATTACCACCACCGTCTATAAACGAGCTCAAACAAACCGAGCCTGCAACATTTTCAATCTTGGTATATATTTGGCGTTCTTTAGAGACTGTGAAACATGGCATATTATACAGACCTAATTTTAAGCTCTTACTTGCATCTTGAAAGAAAAGATAGAATCGATATTATGGAGGATTATTACTTTACGTGAAAGAAAGAAATATTGCAAGCGATAAGGGGTATTGAATGTACTTAGATTAATATCATGAGCCTTTTTATAAAAATCAAATACTGTTTCCGTTCATCATGATTTAATTGTTGATTCTCTAGCAATTGAACACCGCAAAGATAACATTTTAATTTTAGGTGACTCCAAATATTTTAACAACTTGAGTAGTCTTCTACCTTTGACTGGGGCAAGGGATTAGCCATGCTAGGTCCATTTTTCAAAGTGCTAAAATGATATAAATATGGGGGTATGAACGATATAGTTGTTTGGCAAGATCATGTACTTGATATTGCTTCAATCAATTTCAAGGTAGAAGTCATTGGTATATATAGATACAATTTTAGTTATATTCAACTTTCCGCAACAAGTTAACCATTCCTTTCTTTAAGAAATTTTAATACACATTGTAGTGAGAAAGTGTCAAATAGTAAGTGTGAAAATTATGATTGGCACACATATATTTTAAGATATATTCAACACGATTAAATAAATAACAACAAACTATTCCCGTGGGAATGAAAACTTTGTAAATATAGAAAATGTGTCTTGACAATATGAATAATACAGCATCAAATCATTCAATTGAAATATCCAATTAATATGAACGATTTTATATAATTTCATGTTTTTAAATAACACAATTTTTTCAACCATCTATTGTAACACTTCTACATCTACATTTACATGATACTGCTTAACAATCAATTCTGATTATGACTAGCAGGCGCGTTGTCAGGGATCTGTTAATAAAAGAAATTATATATATGCAAATTTAAAAAGTTAAAAGAATAAAAGTTCTACAAGAATGTTAATTTAAAAGACATAGCGTGCAATTTAGAATTTATAGAATGGGTCAAGCCTCACAGTAAAGATGTTTAAACTGGGGCTAAACTGAAAAGTTAGAGGAAGGCTATTCCAAACACGTATGCTCCTAGGAAAGAAAGAATTTTAATGGTATTGTGTCTTCGAGTAGGATATCAGGTAGTTCAGTTTTCTTGTTTGAGTAAGATGTAAGTGGTGTTGTTTTGGATTTTATACAAGTTGGTTACAACACTGATGTTTCGACGCTGTTCAAGGGTTTGCCAATTAAGATCATTTATCATTTTTGAGACACTACTTGTATAGTCATAATCATTAAAAATATATCTAGCAGCTGATCTTTGGACTTGCTCTATCTTATAAATTAAATATTTCTGCCAAGGATGCAAAACTATGGAGCAATATTCAACCTGAGGTCTAACATAGGTTTTATATGCAGTTTCCTTTGTCTTTTTATTTGGGGTGTTTAACATTTTTTCTAACAATCTAAGTTAGTTATTTGCTTAAGATGCAATGTTATTAACATTTTTGGTCGATGAAAGGTCTTAACTAATAGTGTGACTCCTAAGTATTTTGCTTCTTTGGTTGAGTTAAGTTGAATGTTATGGAGGGTATAAGGAAATATTACAGGGTTTCTTTTTTTGTTATCATGAGGACTTCACATTTATCAGGGTTAAACTCCATTGACCAGTCTTTTTCCCATATTTCTAAAGCATGTAGGTCATCTTGGAGGGTTTGGGCATCTTGTTTAGATCTTCTATTTCTATTGTATAAGTGAGCCGCGTCATGACAAAACCAACATAATGGGTTTGCGACCAGCATGGATCCAGACCAGCCTGCGCATCCGCGCAGTCTGATCAGGATCCATGCTGTTCGCTTACAAAATCTATAACAAGTAGATAAACTGATAGCGAACAGCATGGATCCTGATCAGACTGCGATTCGGCTGGTCTGGTTCCATGCTGGTCGCAAAACCATTATGTTGGTTTTGTCGTGACGCGGCTCAAGTATTGTTTTATCTCTTTCTTTCGAAGGAAAGAACAGTTGTTTATTTATGCTTAACAATCATGATTTGAAGTTTGTGAAATCATTCTCGAGTGGTAAATCTCACGTGTCGTTTAGAAATTAATCGTGCAAAAACAATAATTAAATGGTATGTGTTTGTTAACTTCATTGAAATAACTAACATTTGTAAATTAAGTTAAAGTACAACTACGAACTTTTGATTTATGTTACAATGTATTATATTCTTGTTCTTCATTTCATTCTTGGTTTATTTGCTAGCTTTAGGGAATTTTAAAGTAGATCTGCTGCTTCTATTGTTAACAACACGTTTTAAATTTCACAGTATGTTGCTCCTCATGAAATAGACTAATGATAATTGAATCTCCCTTTTCCTAACTTCAACTCACGTGAAAGGGAGGAAAGTCAATAAAAGAAACATGTGTTTTCCATACGTGTTTATTGCTCTTGTATGCTCGTTAAAAATAAACACGTTCAAGATTTATTGATTGCATCATATCCAGATAGGTTAAAATACAAATACACAATGTATAGCTATCGTTCTTATGCTGATAAGAAATGGTTCTACAGGTTCTTTTCGAACACTATCATAATCAATGAATATATATAGTAAACTTTAGTATAATATTTGGGGTAGATGTCAAAAAAATCTTTTATGATGGCATTCAACAATTTTAGTGTTTTTCTGGTCCTTCGGAATCAAATAATCTAGTGTTTGACATTGAATACCACTAAGGCCGACCACTATGGGTGTCTGTGGCCGAGTGGTTAAGGTCGTTGACTTCAAACAACTTGCCCCTCAACGCTGTGGGTTCGAATCCCGACAGGGACCTTGGATTCTTTCATGTGAGGAAGCTTTCCAGCTAGCTTACGGGACGTCGGTGGTTCTACTCAGGTGCCCGTTCGTGCCTGAAATAATGCACGGAGGGGCACCTGAGGTCTTCCTCCATCAGTAAAGCTGGAACGTCGCGATATGACCTATACTATGTCGATGTGACGTTAAACCCAAAACAAACAAACAAACAAACCACTAAGGCCACTGCTAGTGGGCTTTTTACTATTATAAATACTCAATAAGATTGAGTCTTTTCTTTTATATCTTAATTTTCATCGAGAGAGCACCTCTTTTCCAGAATTTTAATGAAGCTAAATGTGTCAATTACCGTTTGAGAAGTATTTATCTGCGCCTGTTTCTAAATTATGTTATACATTGTTTTAGATCTGACATAAATATGTTTCGAACTTTGGTCAAATCCTTGAAAAATATATAGATACGTAAGTGTGTGAATATTGGTAGGATGAAAAGATTAAACAATCATATAAACATCTGCATAATTTATTTAAGAAAATTTTCATCTTAGTGAATATACACAATTTGTTCTACCTTCTACAGTATGCGTTCACATTTCACTATTTAAAGCACAAAAGCATTTAATGTTCAAAAAGAATTTTTGCAATTTTAACAAACGTCAAGGTACTTCCAAATCTGTGAATCTCAACTGGCAGTCATTCAGTAAACCACTGTATCGAAATAAAAAAATAAGGTATATAAACATGGAATACTTAAAGAACGCACAAAACGATAAATAGCTCTTTGTTATATTGTTCATACATTGTTGTCGTATTATAAAACAAAAATGACAGAAGAACAAATTACATCATCAAGAAATGAATGTGAGGATAAGATGAAGCGTTAAATTAACTTTTCAAATTATTCAAGTTTTAAAATCGAGGATAAATGTTTAAATGATACAGTATAGAATTACCTTCACATGTTTTTCTTGCCAGTATGTTGGAGATGTCCTTCAGTGTACTGTAACCACCATTCACATCAAACATATATTCAGGTCTTGAGGCAATGTTACTCAGTTCGACTACATCTATTTTTTTTCCTACGCCTGTAAACAAGCAAATATTTAAATGATATGAGCCGCGTCATGACAAAACCAACATAATGGGGTTGCGACTAGCATGGATCAAGACCAGCCTGCGCATCCGCGCAGTCTGATCAGGATCCATGCTGTTCGCTATCAGTTTCTTTACTTGTAATAGGGTCTGTAAGCGAACAGCATGAATCCTGATCAGACTGCGCGGATGCTCAGGCTGGTCTGGATCCATGCTGGCCGCCAACGCATTACGTTGGTTTTGTCGTGACGCGGCTCATTTGTGTTTGCTAAGTGAATACCAGATGCAATATTTTCTTGAGTATCGTTTTTTTCATTCATTCCTTGTGGTCATTAATTTAGCCTAATCACATCACAAATACATACATTGTACATAGGAAATACTAGGATTTAATATGGTTTCTAAGAAAAATACAGAACGCCGAATTGTTGCACGCAGTAACGATCTCCCGAATCGCTGCAACAATAAAGCTGCATCGTAAGCACATGCGTTTGGAATGCCTTGGTCGCTCTTAGGACGATCTGACTTCATAGTTTTCAGATTTCTTTGCAATAAAACGACACTCTGGAAAGTTAAACAAGGCCATTCTATCGTAGAAGCAACACCGTGGAAGAGGTTTAACACGTATAATTACCATATGTAAGTACATGGACTCGTACACGTTATATAATTGCTAATAACAAACTCACCAATTGCAATAACTTCAACGCCTTCTTGATGTAACATATCAGCCTGTGAAGCCGTCAGTTTTTGCTGTCTTGAGACACCATCGGTTATTACAATGACCACGCGATCTACACCTTTTCGTGCACCATGCTCGAATGATAATAAATCATTTTGGACTTCCTAAAGATATAACGACAGAAAAAAAACAATTATCAGCAAGATACAAATTATGCAATCTTAAATATGTTCGTTCATTTTTCGACCAATAAAAACGTCAAAATTTGATACCATTTTAGAATTTGTCTTTGACTAGGCTTTATCTATATTATATATGAGCAGAAATCAATTCCTATTTTCTATTACATCCCACCCTAAAGTACCTTCAATGCAAGATGTGTATTTGTTTGTAGGCCTCCTTTTTGCTTCGCTGCAAGAATGGCGTTTTTGACGTCATCAACGTTAGCGTAATTATTCAGGTAGAAATTCACTTGTGTGCCAGTGCTGAACGTCAGAAGTCCAACCTGCAAATTAACCATATTTAAATGTTAAACCTTTGAATTGGTAGGGTTTGGTTAAATTAATGTTTGCATGCATTTTGATTTGTTTCATTCCTCTGAAATCTTAAGCTTTATATAATGACCTGAAATATGTCAGAGTTGAGCAGTAAAGTACAATCGCAATGCTTTCATGTAGCATTAGCTAGCATAAATACATACCCGTGTATTTCCAGAGTTAATGTCAAAGACGTCGACGAGATCAGACAGAAACTTAAGTTGTGTATCGAAATCTACTTCCCAGATACTGTTAGACATATCCACTGCAAATATGACGTCTTTCTTCTTTCCCCTGCATACTAAATAAATACATGTTGTCAATCATTTCTAAGCAAAGTTAGTAATATGGACTTTTAATGCTTTAAAATAATTTTTAAAAAGTATTCAAAGTAGAACGGATTTTAATATCGTTATAAAAATGTTAAGCTACCAACTCCATGATGTTCAAACTGCTCTGGCTCTCTAGTGGCAAAGTGGCCTTTAATTATGTGAATGATTTTCAGGGCCACCTTCTTTTTGGGGAAAATGACCATATGACAACTCGCACATGTTCATTGGCGGTCTGATATCCTTAATAAACGCATTTAAATAGTACAAATGCATGTTCTTTTCGTCTTCATTGTTCAAATTCAAAGTCAATTTCAGAGTTGCAAACACATACTAGTATTTTATCTTTTATCTAACAATAAGTCGGTATCAGAACAAAAGAATACTTACGAACTTCAGGATTCTCTGAAAATATAAAAGAAAGCTTTTACTTCCTATTTGATGAATTTGATAATACGTAATAAATTGTATAACATTATGATTTTTCTAATTTTCGGAAGGAACATACTAAAAAAAAATTTATGGTATTTTAATTCAATTTTAAGGTAGACCCTGGGTAATGGGCATTATAAGGAACTGTAAAATTGACAACATATGCCAGTTATATGTCTTAATGATCAGCTGTTTGCAAAATTTAAATGACATTTACCGTGTGGTTTATGAGTTATGGGTATATTTCTGAACTAAAACTTTGCTATTAGAAGTGTTTTTTTTTCTTCAGAAATGTGGAAACTCTAAATAATTTATAACATCATCATTATGAAAAATGTTTTCCTATTGCTATAAAATACTTTTACCTTGTATTTTTATTCTATTACACTTGAATAATATCTGATATCATATTTGCTATTAAATTTGGCATGATTTAGCAAATAAATACGTACAATTATTATATAATTAAAATCAAACACTTTTTTCTACCGAAAAGGATCTGAGAGATACATAAATAATGTAAAAAAAGAAAGAAAAAAAGTTTGGCCCTTCTGAGGTTTGACCCCACATCCCTCAATTTCAATGCAGTTGACAAGTGATTCTAGCCTATTTGAATACTCTTCAAGGTGGAGGTAATGCATTACCCATGGTCTACCTTAACATTGTTAAATCATTTATTGTGTCCATAATTTTATATAACTTTATATGAAATGATTATTTACTGTGGGAGTCCGTGGCTGAATGGTTAAAGTCGTTGACTCACCGCTGTGGGTTCGAATCCCGACAGGAATTTGGATTCTTTCATGTGAGGAAGCTATCCGATGGTTCTACCCAGGTGCCCGTTCATGCTTAAAATAATACATAGAAGGGTACCTGAGGTCTTTTTCCACCAGTAAAGCTAGAACGTCGCCATATAACTACCGGTAGTTATAATATCGTTTGTCGTTAACGGATAAAATAGAAGAGAAAACTAAGCGTAGTTTAAGGAAATGAAGAACTAAAATATAAAATAATTACGAGGATCTGGAGCCGGTGTCGTAACCTTGGGTGCTGTATAAATAAATGAATAACATAACATTACATAATATAATATAGATAAATGTAAACAAAATGGAAAGCGTTATATAATCATATGTCTACAACATCAGGCATCAAGAGCCTTTAAGCAGTTGTAAAATTATGATGTTTTAATTTTCAGGTCCTTCGGGGTTATTGAATCCAATACTTTATTGTGTTATAGAAATACTGTTTAAGACGGTGCTAGGATGCGCAAGAGATGTTGCACTTTCCATTATTTCACATGAACGGACTTGCTAAAATTCATTTTGCAACTGTATTTTTATTGCTCTGGAGGGATCTCCCTTTTCTAAAGTCAGTCTTATATTTAATCGTTGTCTTTAAAACATTATTTTATTATTCGTTCTCATTTGTTGATGCTGTTTGTTAGCTGATAATGAATTTAACATATCACATATGTCAAGCGTAAATTTAACATTCAATTTTCTTAACAACAAAATTTCGTCAAATATGAATTTATGATAATGTTATTTATTTTCAATGATATCAATCAAAGTAATTATTGTCAATAATTTGTTTATCAAGAAGTAAAGATGCGTTAATAACTTTATAGGAATTTTATACAATGATAGTGCCTATAGAGCAGCAAAACATTTACAAGTAATTGAGGTAATCTAGCGATAATCGTTACCAGGTGACGTGAAAATCGTGCACAATATACAATGGATACTTACTTTCACACGCTCGAACAGCTAGAATTTCCTCGAACTGTTTTAACGCACCATATCCATTGACTTCAAAAACATACTGTGGTTTTGACGCTATTGCATGAAGTTCGTTCACATCTATTTCATCACCAACACCTATAGATGAACATGCATACTCTTTGTATTAATATAATATAAGTTTTAAAGCTAAATTTTATTGTGCAAAGTCGTTTTCCAATGAGTCCAGAAAGTCTAGATTCTTTCCCTTATGAATAAGCGTAGTTAAATGACGTTCGTAATTAACTTCTTTAGCAATACAAGAGGTAGAATATGGAAAGTCGACCCGGCTGCAAGTATTTTCAATTGGTCTATGGTAAAGAATATAGAAACTTTTTCTTAAAAATTGTAGTAATAGCACCAGAACATTAATTTACTAACTAAAACATATTGAATAAGCAAAAGTTATGGAAAACAGTAAAGAGCACCAAGGTTTTCTGTCAGAAGTACCTAAGTAAAATCAATTAAGTCCTGGCTGTTGTACTTATTTGTAAATTAAAACAAAAGAATACTTCTTAAATGGCGTCTATAGATTGATTTAACAGACACTTGCCTTTTAATATTCATATTTACAAAGTGTGGAAAACTCCAGTTAATAAATATATTACTTATATGGCGAAGACTTCAAAGCTTACTTTATAAAAAAGATTAATAATTGTTTATTTTAGCAATGACGTTTTCCTCCCTGCCTTACCGATAGCAAAGACGTCAATTCCTGCTTGATGGAGAAGACTAGCCTCTACTGCAGTCTGTCTCGGGTACCGGGATACACCGTCTGTTATTACCATACAGATGTGGGCAACATCACGTCGGGAACCATGCTCTGCGCTGAACATTTCATATCGAGTTGTCTTGGAGGAAAATAGAACAAAGTTAAAACCAGGTCGTAATAGAAATGCAGACACAGCACTAAATATTTCATCCTTGTGATTCACATACAGATATATATTATGCATTTGAGCGAGTAATAAAAAAACAACATAATTCTAATATTATAGTTTACCGCTCTTTCACCGTCAAAATTTAAATAAACATTGAATTACATTTTGTATCAATCAGGAAATATTCATGTGATCATATTAAGGTATAAAACTTAAAAAAATAGTTATTCATTTTTGTACATATTAATTTAAAGAATAAATAAACGAAACAAAAACGTAAAAAACGTGGTTGAACACATCAGACATACTGATAGGACAGACATAATAGAAGAATTGATTGACATACACTGGGATAAGAACTCACCTTTAAAGCTAGGTTTGTATAAGTTAACCCTCCGAGGGTCTGAACGCTTAGAATTGCTCTTCTTATATCTTCCTGGGTAGAGTACTGGTCCAGATAGAACTGGACAACTGAATTGTTACTGAACGTTATCATTCCAACCTAGATGGTCAACATTATATGTATTTATAGGTTAAATATACTTTTTAATGATTATTTCTTACTACATGACTTTCATATCCTTATTACTCGAAACTCTTTATCTAGATGATTGTGAAACAGAAAGTATGCAATTCAAAGTCGAGCAATGTATTTTAAACAATGAGCAGATTAAAAATTCTTTTCCCCTTTTGATCATATCCCATAAAGCAGTATCGAAATAAATGTTTCTATACACTATCTAATCAATACTGAAGAGGATATAGTAATAGAGTGAGACTAAAATAAAGTTTCCTTTTAAAAGGAAAGGCTTGCACAGTTGTGCCTTCATACCAACCCTTTAAAATTGTTTTTGTTTTTTTTGGTTTCAATTTATTATCACATTTTTTTTAATTACGGTATCTGTATATCATAAAGGGTTTATTTAGTTTTTTTGTTTTTTTTGGAAAACCAAATATTTTTTGTCAAAACGATTTGAAATCTATTCTCTATTGTATAAAACTAATAAAGAAAATGATCAATCGTAAAAATACTAACGTGATACTGAAAGGAAACAAGTGTGCACATTTCATTTCCCCTTTTTCGCAGCGAAATCATTCATTTGCTTTATAGACAAGTAAATGCACTAAAATACTTCGTTACGTGGTACCAATTAATAAGCATGTATCAACTATGTTACACGATCACAAATAGACGATGCGCTATCTGTAGATCAGCACGTTGCAAGGTTAATGATATGCATGGGCTATTTTTAGATTACCTCACCAAGACGTTGAATTGCGTTCAGTAGATCTAAATATAACTCGATCATGCGTGATTTGGTAAGCATGACCACCCTTTGAAGACGGAATACTACTACAGTCACCATTTTCTATTGTATAAAACTAATACAGACAAAAAACAAGTAAAATGGTTTCCTGCGGTGAACATTTTAATGATATAAAGATATTTCATTTAACTATTTTCAACATTTTTTATTTTTTTTTATTTTTTTTTTTTTTTTGTGGGGGGGGGTGGTAAATAAAATAAACGTTTGAATCAAGAATATAGTTGACAATTGAATAAATGATCAATATAGAAGAAGCTAGGTCTTTGGAAACTGATGACCGTTGAAGACCGGAGAAGGTCGAACATAAAACAATTATTTCTTTTTAAGAAAATGATTAGATAGGCCTACCATTTTATGAATAATTCCGAGCAAAAAAATAAATAAAGTAAACACACAAGTTTACGCAGAAAATATCTCTATTTATTATGGCAGATGCCACTACGAACATTTTAACTTTGTAGATTTTCAGTATAAACAATTTATTGTTTGTAAAATTTGAGATAGATATTAAAGAAACATTGATAATTTTCAAACACATCATTCAAGTTTTTTCCACCTTAAACGGTAAAATGATTATAGAAAATTAGAAAAATCACGTAATAGTTTTTGTTCTTAATTAGGGGTAATTCGGACTAATTCCCTACAGGTAAATCTGTAACGTACCGGCAAACGGTATTTAGCTAGGATTTCGAAAAGGTCAATTAACCAATCATGTACGGTTTACAGATCACATGCTCCTCCATGTACCGAAAACAGGTCACGTGTTCCTCCATGCCTCAGAAGTTAAACGCGTACCAATACCCTGCGGTCTCCAGACCTCAGGGAACAATTATAAAAGAAACTAACTTTTGCGTCTTGAAAAACAATTGAATCGGAACAATTTCGTTTATAATTTATTACGGTTTAAACCGATAAATCAAGTAAAAATAGAAATCCTATTTATATAAACAAACTGGGATTACCGAAGTAACTAAAATAGCTTAGATTTCCGTAATATTACTTCGTCTGATTCCGCAGTATGACGGAATCGCCCGAATTGTCACGATTGCAATCGGAACTACATCGGCTATTATCATTAATCCGAAGAGTGACGGAAAAGGCCGAAAAGTGGCGATTGGCACGATTGCAGCTGGTTTCCCGTTCAATCATGCACTAACAATTGGAAACAGGAAACCACCTTACCGGAACAAGTTATTCAAAATATTTGGCTAGCAGCCGTGGCTGCAAGCCAAAAAGGATTGGAGGACCACACTAAATACCGTATTCCTCTACATACCGGGCAAGGCGCTTGAATCATAAAATGCTAAAATCTTGCCTTTTTACCCAACGGAATGAACTGAAATAGGTCTAATTCATCTTTTCTCACCGATTTATGTATGATAATGAATGAAAAATGTAAAAATCGGCGAAAAAACGATATTTATCTATTTTGTGATCATGATTTCTGCAAGCGTCTAAAGGTACTGCTCCAATCCTGTAATGAGTTAAATCCATAGTAATAAAATGTAACAGCAAAGTTAATATGCCTTTCATTCCGTTTTCTTGTGTTACTAGAGAAATATCTTCCGTGACTAAAAAAACAATGGAGATATCCTAGTAATTTGGATTTCATGTCTGAATTTTTTAACATTCATTTATCTGTGGATCTCCCGCGTCATGACAAAAGCAACATAATGGGTTTGCAACCAGCATGGATCCAGACCAGCCTGCGCATCCGCGCAGCCTGATCAGGATCCATGCAGTTCGCTTACAAACCCTATTACAAGTAGAGAAACTGATAGTGAACAGCATGGATCCTGTCTGGATCCATGCTGGTCGCAAAAACAAAACGTTGGTTTTGTCATGACATGGCTCAAATTTTATTTAATGCTTTACATTTTCACTTATATTGTGTTTACTCACTCTTGTTTTTCCAATGTCAAAGAAACTGGTGATGTCTGCCAGGAACTGTAGCTGTTGTTTGAAATGTACTGACCAAATACTGCTTGACATGTCGACAACAAACATCACGTCTGCGTTCTTTCCCTGACAAGCTTAATAACGCGGGAAGATATACATGCATACATAAAAACAGACGACACAGGAATTTAATTGAAGATAATTGAGCCGCGTCACGACAAAACCAACATAGTGCGTTTGCGACCAGCATGGATCCAGACCAGCCTGCGCATCCGCGCAGTCTGACCAGGATCCATGCTGTTCGCTATCAGTTTCTCTAATTGTAAAAGGGATGGTAAGTGAACAGCATGGATCCTGGTCAGATTGCACGGATGCACAGGCAGGTCTGGATAGATGCTGTTCGCAAACGCACTGTGTTGGTTTTGTCATGACGTGGTTCGTATAGTTATTAACCTATTGCTTCTATCGTTACAAAATGTTTCAAGTATATCACAGACCTAATGCTAACCTAATTAAAAGAGCTAACATGGAATATACATGCACAATTTTTCAGTCAAGTCATATCATAGTTGGAAATCGTAAAAGATGAATTTGAAAATAATTTGTAATATTTCCTGTAGGAAGCCTTCTAACATGGTACACAATATTAAGGTTTCGCAAGGGTAAAATAAAATATTTAGTTATTTATTTACAATAAAAACACACTAATGAATAAATAAGAATTTCGATATTAGAAGGTCGCTAAAGTAAACATATTTTTTCTTATTTCCCGAATATATACATGTATACATTTACAATAGAAATAAAACATTTTTATATTCAAGAAGAGGATTAGAACGAAAGACTATAAGCTTGTGTCATAAAATTCTACTTTTTTAGTGTATTTTTTATAATGTGGCGAGTTTGTACTATATCAAAAAGTATGTCAAATAGGGAATATAAATATTAACAATTATTTTAAAGAGCTACTTACTTGTATCAGGATCGGGTCGATCGTCTTGGCCTGTAATTTAGATTTATGTAGTTTGTTTTAAAATTTTGACCTTTTTAAAATTTACTATAATCTTATGACAAAATAGAATTTCACAATAATTGCTAATATCTTATGTTGTTTATGTAAGACAAATGTTTCACTTATATTGTGTCATTATGGCGAAGAAGTCATCTACTTGAAAATATATCAAGAAAAAATAATTATTACCTTCTGTCGTAGTTGGACGAGGAGTGATTAATTCCCCTGAAAACATACATTTTTATAATAAATAAGTGTAAAGAATATAGTTTCTATTGAGTATATGAGTATACAAAGTGAAGTTCAACACACAAAATAAACAATACATTGCCTGTTACTCTTAGTCTTAGATAAATGAAACTGAGCTTTGGTGGCGTTGTCATAGACCGTAAAGAAGAAAGGCAAGCACAAAAGAGGAGAGATGATTGTGTGTTATCATTGGCCAATTGATGATATAAATTATAAATGGATAAATAATATATAAATGTGGATAAATAATATATAAATGATACATACCGCCACACGCTACTTTTCCAATTACCTGGTACATCAATAAATCTTTGAGTTTATCGAATGTAGATGAATGGAAATAATACTTGTCAGACGGAGATGATACAACGGCCCTTAATTCAGACTCATCCACCTGATGATGACAAGAATAAAATATGTAGACTACATTGCTACTGGCCATGAAGACAACGCTGTGTTCGTTTTGTTTATGTCGAAAATGTATAAAATAACGATAGAGGTGTGAAATCCGTCGTTATGTATGAAGAAAATTTATTCAGTGTGATCTCGGCAATTAAATATATTTCAAATTGAATGTTAGTAAAACATTACTTTTCTGCTAATCAGAAGCAACGAAATCTTAAAATCTTTAAACATTAAACTTATAAAGTTCCTAATTAATTTACTTTGTTTACTTTGCGTTTTGCAATAACTAGTCATTTCAATGTGAGATAGACATGATAAAATCGTATCAAGTTTTTTATTTTACCTTTTTTTAATTTACATTGTTTATTTTAACTTTCTTAAGCTACATTGTCACTGGTTAGAACGTATGTCGGTCTGAACGAGGGATTTGCAAGTTGGGTAGATTTTTTATGTAGCGGAAGCTAGGGTTTCTACGGATAACCCTAATCATGTATATAACATACGATAATAAAACCTGTGTAAAGTACTCACATCCTTTCCAACGCCAATAGCAAGAATTGTAATACCAGCATCTTTTGCAAGTTTCGCTTCTTTAAGAGTACCAGTCCTGTATGTTGATCGACCATCTGTCAGCAATATAGCAAGTTTTCGAACACCAGAACGCGCACCGTTGCTAGACGAGAAGATATTTGTGCGCATTCTCTCTAAAGCTTTATTCGTAAATGTAGCATCTCCCTGTGCATGCCTTATTTTTCCAATCTAGGACATTGTTATAAGAAATAGTCACTTTTAATGAAAAGAGTTTAGTAAAAACAAATTGCAAACATATGATAAATTTCATTTTCAATGATATTCTAATATAGATAAATCCATCTGAAATCTTGTAAATTATTTCAGAATTGATGCAATTTAAAATATATCATACCCTAGCTTGAGCTTCCTGTGTGTTGTCTACATCATTGAAATTGAATTCTGTCCGGGCATCTCTGGAGAAAGTAACCGCAGAGACTTGTATAGAATCAGGTCCAATGTCAAACGTTTGCATCAACTCTTGGACAAATATTTTCTGTTTATCAAAGTTCACTTTTTCAATGCTGACTGAACTGTCTATTATGAATGCTATGTCGGCAGGATTGTCACATAATATAACACCTGAAACATAAACATGCATTATGCACTATATATGAGCCGCGTCACGACAAAACAAACATAGTGGGTTTGCGACCAGCATAGATCCAGACTAGCCTGCGCATCCGCGCAGTCTGATCAGGATACATGATGTTCACTATCAGTTTCTCTACTTGTAAAAGTGTTTGTAAGCGAACAGCATGGATCCTGATCAGACTGCGCTGATGTGCAGGCTGGTCTGGATCCATGCTGGTCGTTGGTTTTATCATGACGCGGCTCATATAGTAAACACAGCAATCTTAATTCTTTGAAGTAGCATCTTCACATCTCATCGCTGCATATACATGATATAATATACACATTTTTAAAGCAAAAAAAAAAAATTAAATGCAATGCCATTCCATACGGTATTATAAATGATGGTCATGAGAAATAACATTTAAATTGAACAATTTATCTAAACAAAACATAGTAAAAAAAATACTGTAATCTAAATTAAACATGGTGTAAAAATACTTTAAAGGAAGAAATAAAACAATTATTTCTAGTAAAACGTATATCAAAATCAATAAGGTTAACTTTTTTATGTATATTTTTCTAAACACGTATTAACAAACGGACAAAATCACACCTTTGTAAACAATACCTTTAATACTTCATGCAATGTTAATTAATTCTTTTATTCATCAACAAAATATATTTGAGCCGCGTCATGACAAAACCAACATACTGGATTTGCGACCAGCATGGATCCAGACCAGCCTGCGCATCCGCGCAGTCTGATCAGGACCCATGCTGTTCGCTTACCATCTCTATGACAAGTAGAGAAACTGATCGCGAACAGCATGGATTCTGACCAGTCTGCGCGGACGCGCAGGCTGATCTGGATCCATGCTGATCGCAAACTCACTATGTTGGTTTTGTTGCGACGCGGCTCATATTTATCTTTTTTTAATTATATAGTTTGAATGAGTCGTTTAAGTTGAAGGTTATTTTTCAGAAGATGCTAATATAAAACCTACCAAGAATTCCCCTCTCCGTCGCTATGACCACCTGTAAAATATGTTATATAAATTACTTAACGCTGAAAATTAAAAAAAAATTGTGACAAATAAATCAGATGTTGAATTGAAGGTTATATAAGAAATAAATAAATAAACAACTTTTCTTTTTATTATTTTTAATATATCATTGACATATCGGACAAATACACATCTATCAAACTTCTTGTGGTCTTATTTATTCATTAATTACGAATTAATGAAGCCTTAAGATATAAATAAAGTTAAACTCATTTGAAATTGCAAAGACATACTACTTAAAATACAGTCGCACAATTTATAGCTTAAACATATCAACATCATTTTTGCTTAATCTGACATCAAAGTCGAAGTTTGAAATGTTCCAATGTAGCACTTAAGAACATTTTTTTTCAATAGATAAATCGATGTAATTTGCTGCAGAGCACTGTTATATATAGCAGAAGTTTAAATTTGCATGCGCACCATAGTTTTAAAGAACATAAATGAAATTCAATAACTTGAAAAGGTGCGGGTATCTTCTATAAGTGTTTTTCGTAATCAATAATGCCTTCATTGATATTGATGAAATACTCTGTTAATTTATTGAATAAAATAAAATAATTATACATGGTACTTATTCAAACATCAGTATTGCTTACCAGAAACAGAAGAGTCAACAAATAGCCAACTTGTGCTGCCATCCTGCTACACTCCAAACAGCTGCTGGATCGGGTGTGTCGTGTTATATAGAGGTAGGAAATTACATAACAACTTTCTAAGGTCACATTTGGCACGATAATAACGTATCTAATTGTCTTGATATTTCGTCTTTTTTAATGTATCAATTAACAATTAATACTATTAACAATATTTGGTTAACCAACTACACCCATTAATGTATTTACAATGTATTTTCCGTATGCAAATTAACTGGTACTAGAAACGTTCTACATGCCCAACTGTGCTTTTATAAATTATACCAAAAATACAGGAACGTGACTTGAATTTAGTTAACTTAGATGAAAAAGGTGGAAGTACAGTTGGCTTTATATAGAATTATGTGCAGTTTAAGGTCCAATATGTTCCAGAATTTTTATTTTTGGTGTCTAATCACGACAACTTTCTGTTGCTTTTTAGCAATAAGTATTGTCAGAGTGATTTTTTACAGGGAAGTCAAAATACTAATTTGTAAACAATTCACTACTTTTATGACAAAATAATTTCACAGTCAGAGCTATTTTCTTCAGGTGTTCTTCATTGAACATGCTCTGAAACATTATTTAAGTGTTATTCAACACATGTTTGCCCTTTCTACAGAAGGAAAAAATCCGTTTTTCGGTGATTGAGTGCCTTTAATATTCATTTTGGCTATACAGGTTTAGTCTAACAATGTATATGTAATATTGTAATTCAGAAATAATAATGTAGTTTAATATGCTGTTAACTCATTATTACAAGGAAATGATATTTTGATGTCCCCAGTTATAATAAGTTCATACTAATGATCGTTTCCTTTATACTGAAGCAATCCAGAATGCAAAAAATGGTCGTATAATTTCAACATGTTTTCTTTGTCAACCATTCAGCAAGATGGTATAGCATGTTCAAACAACTGTTTCTGTTATCTGCACAACTGAATCCGCTTGATTTGTTAAAAGTCCCAATATGCCTTAGATATGCTTTTATTTATATTTCTGTGAAGCTTTTAAATGTTTGTGTTCTGTTAAGGTATCATAAAAGATACTCTTTGGTAAATTACCTGCATCATCTTTAGCTTTTTTGCCATGTTTACAATAAGTACAATTATTGTGATAAAGTATTTAGTATGGAAACCAAAATTTTAATTTGTTTACATTTTACTACATTTAAGACATTATGACTTATTTCTTCAGGTGATAAGCATCTAACATGCTTTATAACCAATATCTAAACGTTTAATAATTTTTTTTTAACAACTCATGTTTGCTTTTTTCTCAAGTCCGTGTATGAGGCACGATGTGCCTTTTTTATTTAACATTAATGCTGTTCAAGTTCTGTAAAGGTCTTAGCCATTTTGGATTTGAAACAGTCTATTTTAAGTTCATTGGTCCAACTATTCAAATACCACAAGTAGTAAGTGCAGATCAGCCTGGTTCTACAATGTCTGCACCGCTAAATAAACTAAGCACATTGGTTAAGCTGAAAATTGCTTCCTTAATTATCATGCTGTTTTAACAAATGACATTTCATTACAAAGTCTTATTTTACATGTTCAGAATTCACATGTCTGGTATTTGTATGTATGTAACCTAAAAACGATTTAATAAAGCTTTTGTCAACAACACTATGTTTGCAAAGTAAATTGTTGATTAATGGCGTTGTTTTTATCACGTGAAATGCTCTAAGTTGCCATGTCACTTATCATATTATTATTAATATACTATGCATTGTTTACTCTTGTGTTGCTATATGTAACTAGAGTTCTGTTCTGTTGTAGTTTATACAAAGATCCTTCGTGAAAATGATTTTCAGTTCTTTTAACGGTTTGTATCGTTTGACTCGGTTAATAAGTTTTTACTGGACACTGTGATTGATAGGTTATGTTAATACATGAGACCGAACAAGATGGATCACCATCACAGTTCCATAGTGTATAGACTTGTAAAGAAGCAGTATCACTTAGGTTAGTGTTTGTTAGTCAGCATTCATGACATTAAATGTCTGTCGCAGTGAAGTTCCGCGACAGATATAATGAAATTTATACTGATTTAACAAACACTAACTTACTTTATGGTTGAAATTACATTTCGAATCTTGAGACAGTATCACAATAATACAATGATTTAATGTGATCTGATGATAGTACTTATTAACACGTTAAATCAAATGTATCCAAGAATTGAAAAAAAAAATGGAACGATTTCATTGGACAAAATACAATTTATACCACTATTCCATCAACTTTGTGTTTTCGAAATGATAGTTAAAGGCCCATTATACATCAGAAATGTTTTGTTTTTGTTTTCTCACATGCCATTTAATTTTCAGTATTCTATTAATGTTACCAAAACGTTACTCATTGGCCAATTACCTAAACCATATTTTGCTTCTGTTGCTTTCTATAGTAATAGTACAAAGAAAATAACTTAATAATTTGTATGGAAGACAAAATACTACTATGATTGTTAACATTCCGCTACTATTGTGACAAATAAAGTCATTTTCAGTGCTATTTTCTCCAGGTAGAAACCAACTTTCATGCCCTAAAACTATTATTTAAACGTTATAAAACTCATGTTTGTTTTTTCCAAAGAAGAAGAAAATCATTTCTGAGGCATACTGTACCTTTATTATGAAAACGCTTTCAAGCTTGCTTAAGGCCTGTAATTAGATATATATAATTTTTAACGAAAGAGAGTATTTTCCCTAGACCAGTTATCGTTATTTTATAATAATTAACTGCTTTGTAAAAAAAATGTATATTTACAAGCAAAGTTAAGCATTTACTTAAATTGGAATTTTAAGTTAATTAATGTAAAAAAAATATTTGATTTTCTAAGTACCTGTAAATATATATCAGTTTATTATGAAAGTTAAGTTCCAAAGAAATGAAACAAATATTCGCTTGTGTCTCTAAAAATATTATTTCATACACACATGTAATTCTAACTTCTAAGTCAAATCACTCAATTTTATATCTCAACTGTCTAATACAATGAGTAAACACCATTAAATATCATAAAATTGTTGGGAAAAAATAAACATAAATTACTAGTACATGTATACTAAATGGTTCCTCCAACAGGTTGTTAAAGTTGTGTATTTGAAGGGTAATTGCATTTTGATTGTCTTTTAATAGAGGCTCGCTACGTGCAAATTTGTCCATTGGCTTGTTATAAGCATGATTATTTTGACTTAACATTTGATGCAACTTTTTTTAAATAATGTTTCCGTTTAATGCAGGATTTAAAAATTGCATTATGTACGTGAACTGTGATATTTGGCGAAATTATATAAAACTGCTGCTTAATTGGTCCAGCTTCAATCTTTACCTCTAGTTTAAGTGACATTATGCCCATCCAAGTGTATAAATAAGTGAAGAAGTGAATGTCAAAATAAATTTTCATTTTGCCTTTATTCCTTTTAATATAAAACTTTTATTTCATATTCACAATAAACACGTATGGATCTGAACGAATTTTTCATAAATATTCAATAGAATTTACCTTTAACAATCATTTCATAAAAAAGTGTGGGGCAGTCTTTTTTTTACATTTAAGGCAGATTTTAATTTTATACTAAATAATTTCCAATATGACCTGTTGGTCAATCACCATTTTAACCGTCAATCTTTTGAAATATATAGTCAGTTTAGCTCAACTTGCATATGAAAATATGAGCATAATGTCACTTTAAGTCATGTACAGGATTTCAATTTCTTTGCTAAAAAAAGAATAAATTCCTCGTTTTTTTTGGTAGTAATTTGTGTTTTTCCTCAAATACTTGCCAACGCTAAATAACGTGAGTCATACTATCATCATAGAAACCTTCACGAAAAAGCACTTACTTTCGCTAGTCTAAGGTTTCATATTCAGCTAGGTGAACCGCACATGAGCTTGAAATGTGATTTTAACAATAATAACACTCCAGAACATGTACTTGTCTGTTGGAAACAAATAACATTTGTTTATTCATTATCAAGGGCCTGGTAAACTTTTCGAAGATATGTGTTATTAACAATATCAGTTATTTTATAATATATGTCTGAGTGGTGTTTATAAGCAATTCAACTTCGGCTGATTTTTTTTATGTGCAGGCTTTGACCTAGAAGGCCGCATGCAAATATGGAAGCGTTAAATAGCCCATAAACACTTATTTCGATTGCATAACCACGAAAAGATAAAAATGAAGCTTGTAAATAGATCTAATCCTATACTTTTACAATGACTTTGTTCAAGGTTTGGTGTTGTTTGACCGGTTCTTTCATTCTTTTTCTTTTTTATGTGTTTATTTTGTTAATGAAATATTTTATTTAACAAACATGAATGCTCTGGCTACATAACTGACATTGAGTTTCAATGAGAAAAATGATTCATTATCTCGATTTTGCATATCAACGGAGCGCGTTTTAAAAAAAGTCTTATACGCAAGAAATAAGTTATAGAAAACATCGAAACAAAAGGGTATCCGATTTTTACGGGAGAACATGGCCCCTAAATGTGTATTTTTCTGTTGAGTGCTTTGGTGTTCTTTAGCCAAATGTAAAACGCTTCCCATGTAGTCATAATAAGTAAACCCCAGAAAAACGTTAAGCTAATCTACGTGAATATGTAAGTAACTTATACCTGCACTCTAGTCAATGCATTGTACATTAATGGATATACAACTTATCTCAATAACATTTTCAAAGAAATAAACAATAAAATTTATTCCAAGTTCAGGCAGATTCTTAGCGCTTCATGTTTTTATATAGTCGAGAATAAATACATACTTATTTACAAAAGGCCTAATGCTGTGTGGGAACTTTGTGGAATTGGTATAATCAAATATAATGTAATTGGTTTTGATCGCCGAATATCAACTCATTTTACAATTAATGCATTATTAAATAACATATTAACATTTTTTTCTGCGGATGTTCATTTCATTATATTGCATATAGCCAATAGCTAGATACCACGTACCACTTTTCCCATAAAATTATTATTATACATTAATTAATACATGATTAACATTGCTGCTCGCCATAAATGCAATAATTGCCACCGAATCCATTATGGTAATAGACATATTCGGGTCATATCGCAAAATGACAAACAGACACACAGGTAGACAGACAAAGAGACAAAGGATAGATATATAGATAGACAGACGGGCAAAAAGACTGAAATACAGACCAACATATAGACGATTAAGAGACGTACAGGCAGATCTTATAATTGTGTATCAAAACTTCACATCTCGACGCAGTCATGTGTTGGTTTATACAATGAAATACAACAAAAAGCAACAGCGAACAGAGCTCCTCGTCGAATTGTTTAGCGCTATTTTCGGCAAAAACGTTCGACTAGAGCTTTTCGATGTCCTTTTAAAGGTGTGACAATGCTCAATTAATTGTTGTGCATGTCAGGTAGCTGCAATGGGGGTAATGGATACATCGAGGAGTACAAAAAAGAAGCAAATTTTGATAAGTTGGTGTATTTGGATTGTCGAAATGAATGTTTTAAAATCGTAAGATACCCCATTTCTTGTCTGCACGAAATATGCACCTAATTCAAAGTAAAAATGACTTATTATGAAGAAATAGTGAATAAACCGATACTTTTTCTTTAAGTATGATTCACAGGCAAATATTTTTCTGCTTCACAGCGTACACTCCAGTGTCCGCTATAACTTCCGCTTGCGAGCGAGTTATACACGACAAAACTCGGATTTAGACTGAAATATAGGTAAAACAGTTCATTATTGAAGAAATTTTTATTTTTATGAGTGGTTATTACATTACATGAAACAGATATTTCTTGGTATGCTTTTTGTGCCAAAACGTATATTTTTGAATTGATGTTTTACATCAAATATTTGTGCAAACCCTCTTGACTCTTAAAAGATTAACTATCTAGGTAACTGAAAATGAGGAAATATTTGAAGAAAACTCCTTCGTTATGAAAGTATTGACACTGAAAATTATTATTATATTATTATTATTATTCTTATTATTATTATTATTATTATTATTATTATTATTATTATTATTATTATTATTATTATTATTAAGGAAGTAACAACATAAAACGGGCCCGACACGCGGAGTTCTCACGGTCGTTGTACTTGGGCTAAGGCTTTGATACTTACATTTCTGTAAAGGAGACCCTACACACTTGTACAAAATCGAATTCGCAACGGAATCTGACTGATGGTGTCGAAGCAGTGGAGTCAGGCGCCTTGTATTTTATTTTACGCACATTTACATATTAATAATGCGGTCGCTGTACTTGGGCTAGGGCTTAGAGACTTCTATTTTTGTAAAGGGGACCCTTCACACTTGTACAAAATCCAACCCGCAACGGAATTGGACTGATGGTGTCGAAGCTGTAGCTGTGGGAGCTTTGTGTTTTTTACGCACATTTACATATTTATAAGGACGTAACAACGGAAAACGGGCCGCGCGTGCAAAGTTCTCACGGACTTTTTATTTGGGCTAGGGCTTGGAGACTTACATTTCTGCAAACGGGACCTTACACACTGGTACAAAATCGAATCTGCAACGGAATCGGACTTATGGTGTCGCAGCAGTAGCTGTGGGCGCTTTGTAATTTTTACACCCATTTAAATAATAATGTGGTAACAACATAAAACCGAGCCAACACGCTGAGTGTTCATGGTCGTTGTACTTATGGTAGGGCTTTGAGACTTATATTACAGTAAAGGGGACCCTACACACTTGTACAAAATCAAATCTGCAATGGAACCGGACGGATGGTGTCGAAGCAGTAGCTGTGGGCGTTTTGTGTTTCTTTACGCAAATTTACATATTGATAAGGACGTAACAACAAAAAATGGGCCTTGCACGTGGAGTTCTCACGGTTTACTTTGGCTAGGGCTTAGAGACTTACATTTCTGTAAAGGAGACCCTTCAAGCTTGTCCAAAATCGTATCCGCAGTGACATCGGACGAGCGGTGTCGAAGCAGTGGACTCATGCACCTTGTGGTTTTACACACATTAAAATAATAATGTGGTAACAACATAAAACGGGCCCGACACACTGAGTTCTCACGGTCGTTGTACTTAGCCTAGAGCTTGGAGACTTATATGTCTGTATAGGGGACCCTTAACACTTGTACAATATCCAATCCGCAGCGGAATCAGACTGGTGGTAAAGAAGCAGTAGATGTGGGCATTTTGTGTTTTTTTACACACATTTACATATTGATAAGGACGTAACAACGAAAAACGTGCCACGCGCGCGGAGTTCTCACGGACGTTTTACTTGGGATAGGGCTTGAAAACTTAAATTTATGTGCAGCTGGCCCTTCACGCTTATACAAAATCGAATCCGCAGTGAAATCGAACGAGCGATGTCGAAGCAGTGGACTCAGGCGCCTTATGTTTTTTACACAAATATAAATAATAATTTGGTAACACAATAAAACGGGCCCGACACTCTGAGTTCGCACGGTTTTGTACTTGGCCTAGGGCTTTTATACTTACATTTCTGTAAAGGGGACCCTACACTGACCAAAACGAGTCTGCAAATAAATCGGACTGATGGTGTCGAAGCAGTGGAGTCAGGTGCCTTGTGTTTTTTACGGAGATAACATATTACATGTAATAATGTATTTACAACATAAAACGGACCCGACACGCGGAGTTCTTACGGTCGTTGTACTTGGACTAGACCTTGGAGACTTACATTTCTGTAAAGGTGACCCTTCAAGCTTGTACAAAATCGAATCCACAGTGAAATCGGACGAGCGATGTCGTAGCATTGGACTCAGGTGCCTTATGTTTTTTACACTCATTTACATAATAATGTGGAAACAACATAAAACGGGCCCGACACGCGGACTTCTCACGGTCGTTGTATTTAGGCTAGGGCTTTGATACTTACATTTCTGTAAAGGGGGCTCTACACACTTGCACAAAATCGAATCCGCAACGGAATCTGACTGATGGTGTCGAAGCAGTGGAGTCAGGCGCCTTGTATTTTATTTACGCACATTTACATATAGATAATGTTGTAACAACATAAAACGGGCCAGACACGCGGAGTTCTCACGGTCGTTGTACTTGGGATAGGGCTTGGAGACTTAAATTTCTGTAAAGGTGACCTTCACACTAGTACAAAATCGAATTCGCAACGGAATCGGACGGATGATGTCGAAGCTGTAGCTGTGGGCGCTTTGTGTTTTTTAAGGCACATTTACATATTTATAAGTTCACATAAATGTATGTATCCAAGCCCTAATCCAAATGAAATGTCCTTGAGAACTCGGTGCGCGCGGCCTGTTGTTCGTTGTTACGTGCATATTAATATGTAACCGTACGTAAAAAACACAAGGCGCCCATAGCTACTGCTTCGACGACATCCGTCCGATTCCGATGCGGATTTGATTTTTGTACAAGTGTGAAGAGTCCCATTTACAGAAATGTATTTCTCCAAGCGCTAGCCCAAGTACTAGTAAATCGTCAATTAGAGCTCCGTGCATACGGTCCATTTTATGTTGTTACATCCTTTTTAGGTAAATGTACTAAAAAAAAACGTAAGGCGCCTGAGTACACTGCTTCGACACCGCTAGTCCGATTTCGTTGCGGATTCGATTTTGTGCAATTTTGAAGGGTCCCCTTAACAAAAATGGAAGTCTCCAAGCCCTAGCCCAAGTAAGAAGTCCGTGAGAACTCGGCGCGCGCGGCCCGTTTTTCGTTGTTGCGTCCATATTTATATGAAAGCGTACGTAATAAAACACAAGGCGCCCACAGCCACTGCTTCGACACCATTCGTCCGATTCCGTTGATGATTCGTTTTCGTACAAGTGCGAAGGGTCTCCTTCACAGAAATGTAGGTCACCGAGCCTTAACTCAAGTAAATGGTCCGTGAGAGCTCCGTGCGTGCGGCCCGTTTTTTGTTGCTACTTCCATATTAATATGTAAATTTATGTAAAAAAAAACCACAAGGCGCATGTGTCCATTGCGTCGACACCATCCGTCCGATTCCGTTGCGGATTCGATTTTGTACAAGTTTGATGTGTCCCCATTACACAAATGTATGTCTCCAAGCGCTAGCCCAAGAAAATCTACAGTTAGAGCTCCGTGCGTGCGGTCCGTTTTTCGTTGTTACGTCTTTATTAATATGTAAGTGTACGTTAAAAAACACAAGGCCTCTGTGTCCACTGCTTCGACACTATCCGTCCGATTCTGTTGCAGATTCGATTTTGTACAAGTTTGAAGGGCCTCCTTTCCAGAAATGTAAGGCTCAAAGCCAATTAGCCAGTGAAGCGACCGCGAGAACTCCTCGTGGTGGGCCCGTTTTATGTTGTTACATCCTTGTTATGTAAATGTGCGTAAAGAAACAAAAGGCGCCCGAGTCCAGGGGAAGCTAGGGGAAGTCATTGGTTGCTGTGGGAAGTCACTGATAGTCACGGACAGTCACTGGGTGCTTTGAAAGTCTATGGTGGCCATGGGAAGTCACTGCTTGCTATGCGAGACACTTGTTGCTGTGGGGAGTCAGTGGTTGCAACGGTAGTCCGTGGTCGCTATGAAGAGTCACTGGTTGCTATGGAAGTCATTGGTTGCTAGGGAAAGTCAATGGTTGCTATGGAAGTAATTGGCTGCTAAGGTGTTCACTGGTTGCTATGGAAAGCCAGCGGTCGCTATGGAAAGGTCATGGCTGTTGTCACTGCTTGCTATGCGAGACACTTGTTGCTGTGGGGAGTCAGTGGTTGCAACGGTAGTCCGTGGTCGCTATGAAGAGTCACTGGAAGCTATGGAAATCATTGGTTGCTAGGGAAAGTCAATGGTTGCTATGGAAGTAATTGGCTGCTAAGGTGTTCACTGGTTGCTATGAAAAGCCAGCGGTCGCTATGGACAGGTCATGGCTGTTGTCACTGCTTGCTATGCGAGACCTTGGTTGCTGTGGGGAGTCAGTGGTTGCAACGGTAGTCCGTGGTCGCTATGAAGTAACTGGTTGCTATGAAGTCATTGGTTGCTAGGGAACGTCACTGGTTGCTATGGAAGTCATTGGTTGCTAGGGAAGTCAATAGTTGCTATGGAAGTCATTGGTTGCTAAGGTGGTTCAATGGTTGCTATGAAAGTCATTGGTTGCTAGGGAAAGTCAATGGTTGCTATGAAAATCATTGGTTGCTAATGTGATTCACTAGTTGCTACGGAAAGCCAGCGGTCGCTATGGACAGGTTATGGCTGTTGTGGAAAGTCAGCGGTCGCTAGGGGAAGTCATGATTGCTGTTGGAAGTCACTGATAGTCACGGACAGTCACTGGGTGCTTAGGAAGTCTATGGTGGCCATGGGAAGTCACTGCTTGCTATGCGAGACACTGGTTGCTGTGGAAAGTCAGTGGTTGCAACGGTAGTCCGTGGTCGCTATGAAGTCACTGGTTGCTATGGAAGTCATTGGTTGCTAGGGAAAGTCAATAGTTGCTATGGAAGTCATTAGTTGCTAGGGAAAGTCAATGGTTGCTATGAAAGATATTGGTTGCTAAGGTGGTTCACTGGTTGCTATGGAAAGCCAGGGGTCGCTATGGAGAGGTTATGGCTGTTGCGGAAAATCAGCGGTTGCTAGGGGAAGTCATAAAAATCATCAGTCCAAAACTAAATTCGACCTTGACTTGTATTTTCTTAGAAACTGAAAATTTCTTCTTTTTTAAGTTCAAGAGGGATAACTCTGTCAAAAATCATGACCAAATTCGAACTTGACCTGCACATTCCTTTTAAGTACCTATTTATCAAATTTGAGATGATTGTGTGCAACTGTGCCAAGATCATGAACAGAAACTGATGATGACAGAATGAAAGAACAGGGTAACACTATATGCCACAGTCATGTTATGGCGAGGGCATAAAAATGGGCTACTTACATTTGATTATGAAGCCTTATTAGACTGCATGGATGTGCAGGCTTACAAAATGTATATTATATTGTGTAGAATTTTGGCCAATTGATATATGATAATTACACAAGTTCTTTGCTAAACTGTTTTCTAGAAACCAATTTTACTGACATTGTTGCTATCAATAATCATGTGCAGTAAGTATTTCTTGAAATAATTTCAAGATCTTGTAATCTGTTAAATGAACTAACTACGCTACTTTGGTTAAAATACTACTGGATGAGTAATTCATTTACCTTGATTTGTTTATAATAATTCAATAACAAGACTTCATTGTACAAAAAATGTTTATTGTGTAAAGCCAAAGAAAATACAGTGATTTTTTTCTTCAAAAATAGTATGCTAACACAACAATATGCAATATACATGTATATAAAAATATAACAAGAAGAAATGCAAGAAGTAAGAAATAGTTAACAATTTGGATTCTGAAACATAGATTATTTATTCATAAGGCCATGCACAAATTGAATCAATCAATTTTTGTCATAGAGCTAAAAGAAAGGTGGAATGATAGTTTATACATGTAACAGACCCATTTAAGTGTCTGCCACATAACACAGGGATCATCTGACCATGGGTCTGAGCCTGTTCACGACCATGTTTTCCAAAGAAGCCAACTCAAGCATGGTTGAGAAGGCTTTCATGACAATCAAGCTAAAAATGTAGGTCAGAATCCAACTGACTTTTTTCATGAACTGTTTTACCTACACTGTTCCAAGACGAGCAAGATATCATTGCAAAAATATACAATATAATAATAAAAATGACAGCAGTAAACAAACTTTCCTTTTTATGTAAGGCACCAAATAACAAATAACAGTATTAAATCTGTAAATATAAGCAAAAGTTAATAATCAACAGTTTGAAAAGGCACATTACAAGAGATCCTTTTTCATATATCAGATCTGATTTTTATTCTGACTTTTTTTAAATTTTAACACCAAACAATTCACTTTAAAACACCAGGCTAATGAAAAAGACCTGTAAATCAAGCACAGACACTTGTTGGTTGAATTCAAGCATCTACAATTCTTGAATAAACAAGGTTATTTGATTGTAAAAATTAACTGAGTAAGAACTTGTTCTTCATTTTTATTCTGACTTTAATTTGATTAAAGTCGAAACTAGTGGAATGTGTTGTCTTGATTTTTTTACATTATAAACAGTTCTTCATCCAGTCACATCTGTTTGACACTGTTACAAACTAAAATGTTCAAAATTCCTATACAGACTAGATAGTAAAATATCTTGTAAAATATATAAAAATTGTGATGACAAAGAAATTTTTATTAACGAAGATAAAATATCATAGCAACATTAACCTAGATTGACCTCTTAACCTTACCCTTAATAATATCAGCCTTTGTCTATTTTTTTCTATTTCTTTATTTTTATAAATAGAAATTCGACACACTAGTTATTATTTTGATTGTCAACTCTCACTTCTGTTTAAATAAACAATTACACAATTTACTATATATTTTTAATAGTTTTACTCTCTTTTTTTAGGTAGACTTCAATTTATGTTGCAGATATAGATGTTCAAGAAATGCATATACAAAATGTATAAAATAAGGTATGATTTATACAAAAATGTTAATAAAAAGAAGAAGAAAAAATAAATACTTATCAAGCAAAAATAGTGCAAGAATAAAAAGAAAATGTGAATACTGTAAAATAAAAGAGAAAATTAAAACAAGATCTGCCAGTTAAACATTAAGATTGACTATTCTCATGAAGAACTACAGATATTGTCAGAATTAAGATTACGAAAGGACAACCATAGTTTAATTAAAATCTATGCTACAGTTATGAACCTACAGTTATGAACCTTGGACAGTGACCTTCAGTTATACTATATAATAAAAAAAACAGTTTGGTACAGTTGCAAGTGAATACATTTAGTAGTTGTTGAGATTACTACTGCACATAAAAATTTAACAACAAATTCTTAAAGTTCACAAGATGTATAATTTTGTGACAGAGTCAAAAGTCATGCCAGAATGATGTGTTTTTGAGTTACGTACAACTAGGATCCTGGAGACTTAATGTGAAAATCCAAGTGAAACCCTTCAGCAGATAATGAGTTATAAAGTTGCATATCAAACTTTAAACAAGTAGGACTTGCCTAAAATATTTTGCTAAGTAAAGCAAAAATAAAAATATAGAAATACAAAAAATATAGAAGAAATACAAATTCATGGCCTACACCAATACAATATAATAAAAAAAGAATATAACAATATCATAAAGGTATGATCATCATTAGCAAAGTAAAAGCAGATAAATGTCACATATTTATTCCATATTGTATCCAGTACAATACGGAGATATGCATATCTGGATTATTACCCAGCAAGACAAACCATATTGGACAAGCTGTGATACGAGTCCAAAATGTTTTTATTCAGCCGGGTTCTGGTCCAAATATATTCCTTTATTTAATAGAATACAGTTACATAGCCATTTTTATTCTATACCCATTTTATCTTATTTATGGAAGCAACACCTGGTATTTGTAGCCTCCTTCTACCCTTAACAATTAAATATACAAAGGGGATATTGAATGAGTGTAGATTTAATACTAAATAAGAACGAGTTGAATAAAATCATATTATGTGAGCATAACATTGCTTTATTCAATGAGTTTAATGAATTAAGTATTGAATCTAATATAATATTGCAATAATCACATATCCAAAAAAAGAACGGTTTAAAATTAAAGAGTGATTTTCATTGACCTGCCTAAAGTGTAACGCTTACATTGGCCGGCTTTAAAGCTATGCTTATGTATGCATGGGACAGCTTAACGAAATTATGAAAAAATAAGCTATTTTTGAAATTGTGACCCACGGCCAAACCATTAACATTTATGTTACATGTTAATCAAATGACAGTATCAAACGATGGAAAGCGTATACATTGAAATAATTTGAGCCGCGTCACGACAAAACCAACGTAATGGTTTGCGACCAGCATGGATCCAGACCAGCCTGAGTATCGGCGCAGTCTGATCAGGATCCATGCTGTTCGCTCACAAACCCTATTACAAGTAGAGAAACTGATAGCGAACAGCATGGATCCTGATCAGACTGCGCAGATGCGCAGGCTTGTCTGGATCCATGCTCGTTGCAAACGCATTATGTTGGTTTTGTCATGACGCGGCTCATTTATTATATTTATTCATATGGTTACATGGTGACCAGAAGTCTGGTAAATAGTAAAATAAAATAGGTAAAGAATAAAATTACATTCACATCAGATCATGTTAGGGATTTATCTCTAGAATGATGCATATTGTTATTTGACAATAAGAAAAAACAATTTCACATTGGACACTTTATATCTGTTATTTCAAATATCCAACAATTACACACAAAAAATTGAATAAATCTTATCAAGCATACTGTCCTTTGTCATTCCATCAAATTTTACACCATCCAATATTTATTTTATTTTATGAGTAAAAAATACATCTCGGGTTGATGGAAAATGGACGGACAAATATCATTATTGTAAAATTCTTATTAAAATTATGACTGTAAAAGGATTGTGCAATAGGATTGTATCCAGTTCATCAATTTTTATGCATGTTTTCTCTACATGTATAATATTATAGCTAACTCTAAAAGGTATCCAAGGCCTAGCATACATTATATTATGGAGGCAGGGCTTATCATAACTGATGGCAGCATACTAGTATAATCAGCGTGCTTGTTCTTTTTGGCATAGGGATTGCATATCAGACTTTGTTACTTTGTTACAGCAGATGTGACTCAATTTGTAAGGTTGTCAGATTTTTGGATAAAAAATATCACTCATCCTTTATAAGTAATTCAAAACTTGATAAATTGTATAAATTTATGAAAATAACTAACATAAATATTATTCTTCTTCTCTGATTCTACTACAACCAAATTGTAAATACATACATTTTATAACGACAACAAGTAACACTGTTCATCAGCAGTAATGAATTGCAAAAAATAGTACTGGAGCATATTCAAAGAAACTTTATAAATAAAACCTTACAATATCCAGTTGAATTGATTCCATACAAAACTTAAGATTTTTTAAGAAAACATCAGGTTTTTTTATTTACATCTTGGTTTAATTACAGACATCCAGTTTTATCAGAAACACCTTGTTTTATAGATAATTTCATGAACATCAAGTTTTATTAAAAATATCCACTTTAACGGTAAAGCCTAAATATTTAGTCTTAAATATGTAAAATACTTGGTTTTATCATAAATGTCACATTATGTGTTTTATGAGAAATATCCAATTAAATTAGAAATATTATGGTTTTATCAGAAATTTGGTTTTGAAATCAAATATCAGCTTTCTATCTGATTTTACCAGACACATCTGGTTTTATTAGAAATATTCCAGATTTATAAAACTGCTGTGGTGTTGGTAGTTTTCACTGCGGATCATGGCAGTAAGCCACACTGAATTTACCAGAGCACAGTTCAGTCACCTCATCTTTCCTGGGCATGCTGTCAAGCAGTTTACCAGTACTAGTTGCCTTCACTTTTGCAAGGAAGTGACAAATTCTGTACATGCCAAAGCAGAGGTACAGTGTGAATGACCATAGAAAGGATTTCATGATCAATCACAACAAAAGTGAACTGCACTGTCTGGGAATTGAACCTGGATTATTTGATTCTCAGTCCAACACTCTACCTTTTAGTTAACCAGATGGTTAGATTTATGGAATAAGAAATGTCAGTCAGGTTTTGTTTTATAAACATCAGTACAATTTTACACTAAGACACTGATAAGGGTTTTGTTTAATCAATCCAAATAATTTCTACATTTATTCAGGTGTTGTCAGTAAATATAGCTTTTTGTTTTGATATATACAACTTACATATCAAAAAACATATATCTGGAAAAATACATGAACACATTAGTTATTTCAATTTTAAGGGAGGTAATTCTGTTGGAAGCATGTTATTATGTGTTAATCTGTATCTTTCTACAGTTAACAGAGTCTGAGATACAGTTAATGTACCCCTGTATGGTCAGAACAAATTTAAACAGTTAATGTTATAGAAATGTGTATTAAATCAAGTATAAAATATCTATAACTTTCTTTCTTTGATAATCAAGATTCTCCATTGCAGACTATGATAATAATTTCAATAATTCTTGACTGAAATTGCAATATCCAACTTTTCTATGAAGCAAATACATTGTAATAGTAAATTAAACATAACCTAAATATTAATGAACCATAAGACATTAATATGAATAAAAGAACAACAAACCATTATAATAGACACTGAAAGATTATTACATAAAACATAAAAACCGGGCCATTACTTTACCATTTGATTAGAAAGCAGCTAAAACAATACATACTGTTCAACAGTTATGTTACTTCAATAAAAGATTCAATATTGTACATTATTTATCTATGTAGAAAATAGCATCCTTTCAACCCACTTTGACGTGTGTTTTTTTCTCAAATAACCGCCGATAGCAATATTTCTATTCAACCTTGTTATTATTCCCATTTACAGCTTGCTTCTCTAATGATTTTTTCTTTGATGTAAGAGACTTGTAATATTTATAGTCGGTACTTGCCAGACGGAGAAACAAACCTATGTTGACGGTTGTCAGGACAACGCTGGCCGCACAAAGGCACTGGAAATATAATTTCGGCACAAGGTAATAGTCAGTAAATAGTCCGTACAGTACGCGGGTAATTGGAATAAATCTAAACACAACAAATGTAAATATATTGAGTAAAAGAACAGTATGGTAGATGGTGTCATGGCCGAGACCTCGGAGAAGCTTTCTACTGTGTAAGAAGATGCTGTTAACCTCGGGTAGAAGGGCAATCAAATTGTATGCTATACACATCTTCATCTGTAAGTGGTACCAACCCATGAAGGATATCTGTGAAAATAGAGATGAGAAAAATATAATTGATTATTCTAAAATGACACTTTTGCATAATTTAACATTATTTAAAAAAAGAAATATTTTAAATTTTTTCTGTTGTATAAAATATCAAAAACAGAAGATTTATGAAATAAATATATTGATCAATCAAAATGGAATCAGACAAGTTAAAGTAATAAATCACGATGTAAGCATAACACTTTTTACAAGTTACATCAGTAAAACATCTGCATTCTTCTGATGAAATAGTTTGTATGCGAACCATTTTAAGGAACAGTTTTAAACTTTTATCCTAATAAATTAGTTTGTATGTTAACCACTTAAACAATTTCCAACTTTCACTTCTTGTTCTATAACAAATTCTAGTATTACTCTATAATAATAGTAGCATATTGATAGTTGGAAAGTTCGAAGTGATATCGCAGTATTCTAGCTTCAATTGAAGAAGACATCGTGTACCCCTCCATGTGCTTTTTCAAGCATTAGAAGGCACCTGTTTCTAACCTAAAATCTGCCAAAAGAATCAACAGAAGATAGGGGATCTAGCGTTTGAAGCTGACCGACTTCAAAAGACCATAGTACCCAAGGCAACACTTTATCTCTCACTGCATTATCTCAAACATAATGTTTACTATATATTATCGTCTAGTGTTGCGATACATATTTCCTAATTCATCATAATCTTTCCGTACAACAGCTTTAATTTTAATATACAGTCAAGACTGATGAGTGACCCCCTGATTTCAAGGAATCTCTTGTCTTCTATGTGACCTTGTTTCAGTCCGCCCAACATATTTCTCTATATTAATGTCATTATATTAGTTATGTATGCAAGTCACAATGGTATATGGATGTTTTTTAAAATTAAATTTTTTCTTTGTGACTGTATTTAGAGACTCCCTGTCATATATGTAACCTCTTCCTAAAGGTGCCCCTTGGATAATCACATATGACAGTCTTTACTATAATTGCCATGATTACATTGAGAAGCTAATACACATTTGATGCATTTTAAAATTTGATTTCATAATCAGTGATTTTTAATCTTGTATATTACTCCCAATCATAATTTTCTTCAGAGTCATGTAGTTTTCACAAAAACTGAACTTACATTTCCAAATTACCAATTATAGCAATTATTTTTATAGTTTTCCCCAAAATTAATAGGATTAGGCCTCTTCCCAATTAATAGAGAAAAACCGCTGATAATACACAAGCAGGTAGTTTATAGACGGGTGTTTTTTCTTCTTGCATTAGTCTTGTTTCTCTGTATGTTGATAGTATGCCTTTCTCGGTCTTCTCAATATTTACCAATTCACAGTTAATTTTCTGTAACTGACTTAGTGTGATTTTAATTCAGAAGGTATTAGAAGCCTAATGCAAAACCTCCTTTTTGAACAGTATTCCTACTGAGTTAACATGGGGCATAGGCTCAAGCCCTTCTGTGAGCCATTTTTTTTCCTTCATTTTCTTTTAACTTTAATATTCTGATTTGCCATGTCCGATTATGGTTTTCTTCTTTAATCTTGAATTGAGAAATATTTGCAAATTCATCTGTACTTTTTAGTGTTAACCGAGTGAAAATAAAGTAGTTTACAACTTAAATGTTTATATTTCCAAATTGGAATGGTTAATCTTCCATTTTTTAGCTCACCTGACCACGAAGTGGTCAAGGTGAGGTATAGTGATAGGGCTATGTCCGGTGTCCGTCACTCATGTTAAATATATACAGATTTTTCTCGTGTCAGTTCATACTTGTGCTTGTAATACTTGAATTAAATCTATCAAAGTTGGTACAGGACAGACCAAAAACATTTGCTGATTTGCAAGACCCTGTACTAGTAGCATAGGCCATATTGATTTAGTAACTCAAAATCTCTGAAACTAGGTACACAGCTTAATATAGAGAAAAAACGGCAGAATTCAAAATGCTGCAGGCATGGTTTGATTGAGCATTAATAATAATTGAACATTAATAATAATTTGTGTGTCAACTGTATCCGGAATCTTTTTTTTATAAATTTGTAAGAGTTACAAACATCTGGAAGACATCTCTTGCTTCTTGGGGTGTTTTATTTTATATATAAGTATAAAACTCATTTACAAGAAATAAAATATATTTGTAATAATTTCAACAAGCATGTACAGTCAATGATAACAAATTATGACAGAAACACATAAAATGTTTGTTCACTCACAAAGTGGCTAGGGTGGGGCTAATTAAGATATCTTAATGCGTACAATAACTTAATGTTATTTACATGAACTGTTTCTATGCATAAGAAAAATACAACACATTTGACTTAAACACACTGCACAACAAAAATTATATATTTTCTTAATCTAATACAATTGGTAGAATCAAACATCAGGTAACATAGAACTATCATAGCAAACAAATTGGTTGTAGATGTAAATAAGTTTTAGTATATTATCATTACCCTGCTTAACTAATGTACTACATAAATAATCCTGCTTTGAAGTTATATCACAAACCTAATTATCCTAGATGGGCTTGTCCGTCCTTCAATCTGGACCAAACTATCATTTTAAGGGAATATTTCATGTACATTTTGTGTACGGACTAAAAAGCGAACAGTGCATACCATGATCAGACTGCACATAAGTGCTGGCTGACTGGCTGATATTGGTCTTCACTGGTCACAGGGGTAGAATCAGAGCAGAATCAGTGTTAAGATGACATGTTACATGATGAAATTGTTACAACTACAAGATTCTTCTTATCACATGATATGGTAAAGTCATAAAATGTCAAAATCTGCAAAACTCTTCATGTTATGGGTATTATTATAAATGACATTAGTCATGTGACTCACTGACATGTGACTCGCATATGGCTGGATACAGGGCTTGCGCTGGCAGGAGCCAGTGAGCAAATTGGCTCCAAAATTATTTAATTAGCCCAAGAAAATCATGATTGGCTCAAACTTACGAAAAGTATAACTTTTGGAATATCCAGTCTAAATTTAGCATTTGCTATTTTAAGAATGGAAAAGTACACATATAATTTTCCATATGTCATGTTTTATATTAAATGAGCCCAGTGTAATGAAGTAAATAGTGTTTATATTGGATTGAATAGAAGCCACATCATGTGACAAAAGTATGAATACATGTATTTTGTTCATTAGAAAACACAGTTAACAAATCAAACTGTTTTTACTATCAAAATATCAATCACCCCTAAAATTTAATAGTTTCAACATAAATAATAATTTTCAATAACATAATAATGAATATCAATGTGATTTGTAGACTACCATAGGCATTTGGATAGATCATTTACATTTTTTTGTTGTCGGGTTTTACACCAACACAGTATAGGTCATACGGCGACTTTCCAGCTTTACTGGTGGAGGAATACCTCAGGTGCCCCTCCGTGTATTATTTCAGGCACAAACAGTCAACTGAGAGTGAGTAGATCATTTATTAACTGCAAACAGTACAGTATGTCAATGAAAAGTAACATATTAATCTGTGAAATTGTTTGCATTACACTGTTATGGGTTTTTTTTATCACCTTTATTCACTGTTGTCATTTGTTATGCTTTAGTTCCTTTCTGATGGAAATAATCAGTTTTTTGTTTTTTTCATGAATATTGTGAAAACATCATCAGATCTGCATAAAATTTTAGGCTTACAATGTCTGCACATGCATTGTTTTCAATTGTAGTAGGGCAGTCTAAGATCATTAGACTAACCGGCTGTATTAATTCCTAATATGAGCTGCGTCACGACAAAACCAACATAGTGCGTTTGCGACCAGCATGGATCCAGACCAGCCTGCGCATCCGCACAGTCTGATCAGGATCCATGCTGTTCGCTATCAGTTTCTGTACTTGTTATAGGGTTGGTAAGCGAACAGTATGGATCCTTATCAGACTGCGCGTATGCTCAGGCTGGTCTGGGTCCATAATGGTCGCAAACGCATTACGTTGGTTTTGTCATGACGCGGCTCATATAATCATCTAATGAGATTCACATAGCTGTTCAAAAAATAAAAGAAAAATGATTGAAGCAACCTCCCCCACTGCGCTCAAATTAAAAATGGAATGGAATTAAAATGTAGAATTTCTGCATACTTCAGGATGCAAAACAGCATAGAAGAAGAACTATGATAATTACAGGTATCAAAATATATAGGCGTCAAGTAAAGAATTATGATTATAACCATGTGAAGTACTGATAGAAGGGGAGCGGTGGCCTAGTGGTTAAGGTGTCTGCCTCTCAACCCAGAGATCATGGGTTCGAGCCCTACTCGGGTCACGACCATGTTTCTTCATACGACACCAGTACTGGTTGGTTCCAGGAAGCGGACTCGAAAGTGATTAATATAAGTTGCAAGAACTTGCTTCGCAATCGAGCTTAAATAAATATGTTTAAACCAAGTACTGATAGGGGCGTCAACTACACAATGATGTTAAAAAAAAAACTATCACATACAGATTGGGGCATCAACTACAAAATGTGAAACCTCGGGCAAGATATACATCATAGTATAGAATTATCTGAATCATTTAATTATTAAAAGACAAGAACTTATAAATAGCTACCATGTTTAGTAATGTTTTAGTATAAAATAAACTTACTATCCTCATCATTTAAAGCACCAAACTGTAAGAATTGTACAGGTATAAACACAAATATCTTGCTCTCAATTATTACTATTACAAAGAGTACAAAAATGTCAAACAAACACTTAAGTGCAAAACAACATTTCCAAAAACAAGAAAACTGTACAAAAGATCACCGTATGAAAAACTGGTATAACATTCAGATAAAAATAAGACATATTGCTAATGACGATGGACGCTCCATGAACTTGCTCATTTGTCAATGTACCTTAATGCACATAGGTCAATAAACAAAGGCTGAATAAGCAAAAAAAGTAAAAATCTATTTTTACCACTTGTGACCCTTGACCCCAGTGACCCCTAACTCCACAAAGTTAGAAGAACAGGCAAGATATGTTCCTACCAAAAAATATCCATCAATAAAATAAAGGCTAGATTTCTAAATAAAGAAGAAGTGTAAAATCTATTTTTAGCAATGGTGACTTTGACTTAAGTAGCCCTTCACTCCATTAAAAGTTAAATTTCGCAGTTAAAATGAAAAAAATAAAGTGGAATAAAAACAAGAGGGCCATGATGGCCCTGAGGTCGCTCACCTGTATATAGCCCCCCCCCCCCCCAACGTTGCGGGGCCAATTTAACCCAAGGGCTTTTATTTGCACAAACTTGGTAGACACCCATAAGAAGATGTTTTTTGCTAAACATCTAAGCTCTAGCTAATTGGGCTTTTTAAAAGAAGATTTTTTTTAAAGTTTTTACTATACACATATAGTTAAAAACAATGACACCCCTGGGGCCGGGCCAGTTTTGACCCCAGGGCTTTTATTTGAACAAACTTTGTAGACACTTACTAGAAGATGTTTCATGCTTAATATCTAAACTCTAGCTATTCGGGTTTTTTCAAAGAAGATTTTAAGTCTTTGCTATACACATATAAAGAAAATCAATGACCCCCGGGACGGGGCCAATTTTGACCCCAGGTCTTTTATTTGAACAAACTTTGTAGACACTCACTAAAAGATGTTTCATGCTTAATATCTTAACTCTAGCTATTTGGGTTTTTTCAAAAAAGATTTTTTAAGTTTTTGCTATACACATATAAGGAAAATCAATGACCCCTAGGGCGGTGCCAATTTTGACCCCAGGGCTTTTATTTGAACAAACTTGGTAGACACCAATTAGAACATGTTTGATGCTAAATATCTTAGCCATAGCTCTTTGAGTTCTTTAACAGAAGATTTTTTAAGTTTTTACTATATTCATATAGGGAAAATCAATGACCCCCGGGGCGGGGCCAATTTTGACCCCAGGGCTTTTATTTGAACAAACTTGGTAGACACTTATTAGATCATGTTTCATGCTAAATATCTTAGCTCTAACTCTTTTGGTTCTTTAAAAGTAGATTTTTTAAGTTTTTACTATATGCATATAGGGAAAATCAATGACCCCCCTGGGGCGGGGCCAATTTTGACCCTAGGGCTTTTTATTTGAACAAACTTGGTAGACACCTATTAGAACATGTTTGATGCTCAATATCTTAGCCATAGCTCTTTGAGTTCTTTAAAAGAAAATTTTTTAACTTTTTACTATATGCATATAGGGAAAATCAATGACCCCCCGGGCGGGGCCAATTTTGACCCCAGGGCTTTTATTTGAACAAACTTGGTAGACACCCATTAGAACATGTTTCATGCTAAATATCTTAGCTCTTACTCTTTTGGTTCTTTAAAAGAAGATTTTTTAAGTTTTTACTATATGCATATAGGGAAAATCAATGACCCCCTGGGGCGGGGCCAATTTTGACCCCAGGGCTTTTATTTGAACAAACTTGGTAGACACCTATTAGAACATGTTTGATGCTCAATATCTTAGCCATAGCTCTTTGAGTTCTTTAAAAGAAGATTTTTTAACTTTTTTACTATATGCATATAGGGAAAATCAATGACCCCCGGGGCGGGGCCAATTTTGACCCCAGGGCTTTTATTTGAACAAACTTGGTAGAAACCCATTAGAACATGTTTCATGCTAAATATCTTAGCTCTAGCTCTTTGGGTTCTTTAAAAGAAGATTTTTTAAGTTTTTACTATATGCATATAGGGAAAATCAATGATCCCCCGGGGCGGGGCCAATTTTGACCCCAGGGCTTTTATTTGAACAAACTTGGTAGACACTCACTAGAAGATGTTTCATGCCAAAAATCTAAGCTCTAGCTCTTATGGTTTTTTAAAAGAAGATATTTAAAGTTTTTTCTTTCGGTTGCCATGGCAACCAGAGTTCTGCATGGAATTAAATTCTTTGAACAATTTTTAAAGGTGACCACCAAAGGAACATTCCTGTGAAGTTTGGATGAAATTGGCTTAGTGGTTTATGAGGAGATGTCATTTAAAGTAAAAGTTTACGGACGGACGGACGGACGACGGACGGACGACGGACGGACGGACGCCGGACGAAAAGCGATCACAAAAGCTCACCCTGTCACTTTGTGACAGGTGAGCTAAAAATGTAAACAACAAATCTATTGCAGATTTATTGAGTATTAGACTCATAACAAGACATCTATACTGTCTTTGAGAGTACATCAATAATGTCCAATTTTTAACCTAAGATACTTTGACCTTGACCTAAATAGACCAAGTGACCTTGACCTAAATAGACCAAGTGACCTTGACCTAAATAGACCAAGTGACCTTGACCTAAATAGTCTAAGTGACCTTGACCAAAATGTTCTACATGTAAAAAGCCCAGTGACCTTGACCAAAATCGCCCAAATGACCTTCACGACAATGTCCTTAATAGCCCAAGTGACCTTGACAAAAATGACCTAAATAGCGCAAGTGACCTTGACCAAATTGACCTAAAAATCTATCTAATGGTAGCACTGTTCATAATGCAAAGTACCAACAATTAAATATGTAAGAAATCAGGGAATAAATGAAGATGCTATGAGAAACAGTATCACAGAGGGATATAGATGATGATGAATCACAAAAGTGGCATGGATATGTGATAAATAAAAATAAAGAAGGACAAGTGTCCAACTTTAATCATGTTGAAAAAAGTTTGAGTGAAAAATAAATTAAAGTGCATGGAATAAACCTATTTTACTTTAAAAGTAAAGTGTACTACAAACAATCAGATCCAGTATGTAAGCTAAATAGTCCAAAAATATGTAAGATACATAAAATGTAGATAATTAGCACAAAAATTGAAAATGTCATGTCTCAAAAAAACAACATTCAAAATACAACACTAAGACGATGAAAAAATGACAGCATATCTTACGTTTTGTTGTAAAATATTTCACAAATATTTTTGTACAATGAGACATGCTGCATTGATTTCTTTTTTTACAAAATTTGTATAAAACAAAACAATGACTTCTTGTTTAACTTGGTGTGTGAAAACAAAACTTTTTGTTATAGAAAAGTATAAAATCATAATAAACACAGTGTTCTATTAAAAACCAATTTATGTACCGTTCCAACCATAAATTCTTCAAAATATTGTAAACATTTTTCATATAAAAAAAACAGTTACTTTAACCATTTACGGTTCCTTACAAAAATTAAGCTTTAACTTTAAGTTTACAATATATTCAAAGAATATGAAAAAAATCAGTATAAGAATTACTATTACTGAATGTACAAGAATTACTATTACTGAATGTACAAGAATTACTATTACTGAATGTACAATAATTACTATTACTAAATGTACAACGCAAACTTTCATTCTTAGCTTAAAACATTCATGTAAGTGTTGCAAATTAAAATGGTATCATGGTATAAACCAAGAAGAAACAAAAACTAAAATTTGATCCCTAAACAAAAATAATTAATTGACTGCTAAAGAAAATTAAATTTTGATACACACAAAACTAGCTATTTCAGATAGTAGTTTCTGTACTTTACCACCAAGTACATTATTTAATAGAAGCAACTTTAATTTCAAAAGACTATTACATTGAATTCAGCAACAATCAGGTTCTGGTTCTTTAAAACATGTAAATTTATCTGATGAAATAAATAACATACGAAGTGCTGTCAGTAACACAGTGGGCTCCACTATTCTCAGTGCTTGACTGTAAGAGAAGGGCCATAACTCTGTAACCTATGTCCATCATGTTAGATAATCAAAGAGAAAAAAATGTTTCAACCCATTCCCTTTGGTAGAAGATACCAACATGAATGCAAAAACTTAACCAAAGTATGACACTGATGCCAGAGTGAGTACAATAACTCTCAATATTCTTTGAAAAGTTGAGCTAAAAACAATAATATTGTTAGATTTTCTGTGTCACACTATAGAAAATATATGTCCTTATATGTCAATTACTGTTCACCCTCCAATAAAATTTCCTTTTAGCTTACAAGTACATTTTCTCATCATAAATCAGTAAAACCAATTAATGTATGCAAGTTACATATATGACATCACATCAATTTACAGGCTTATCATTTCTGCCACATTTATCATTGACTTATCATGTGTCAACACTATTGATAATGTATGTACTGCACCACTACTATAAATGTTTAACAATCCTTTTGAGGGATTACAAGAATTTATGCTAAATGTAAAAAGAATGTCAGTCATAGGTTATATGATACAATGACAAATTTACACTTTTAGTTGAAACTAGAGCAAAATAAACACAAGTTATAAAATTAATGCCAAAATTCAGAAGGTCAATGGATACCAAATTTACAAAAATTGTCTTCAAAAAGTGCCATATATACAAATATTGCTGGAAAATACCTAATTAAGTAAACACAGACTGCCACAGAATCCTAAATATAGAAATGAATGCTAAAAAAAGCAATGTTGTCCCAAGATGAAAATTATACACTGTTTTATGAACGACAAATTTACACACATTGTTATAAATATATGATGCCAGGTTGAACGATGCCAAATTTACAAAGTTTGAAAACTGCTAACTTTCACAACTACTGAGGAAGGATGAAATATTTATACAGAATGAAAAATGGTTGAAATAACTTGATCTAATCTAAATGTAAAATGTTAATTCTTTATGAAATACTAACAGATACCAGTGTTTTTACTTAATCCTTTTAGGAAAAGGTCTATGTAAAACCCATTTCGGAAAATGTTTAATTGCATGATTATGTTAAAATTGCAAATATTGAGATTCGACAAATGTAAAACTTATAATTTTCAAAAATTACTTACAAAATTTTGAAGAATATTAGAATTTTCGGAGACCTAAATCAAGAAGGGGAAAAACACTGAATGCAAAAATAATTTAGTTCATTTTTTACAGGCAAGAATTGCTAGAATTCTAATTACATGTAACACAAAATTTGTAGTCATATTTTTTTTACAGTCACAACCAAGTGGTTTTGCCTATCTATAGAGTATCATAACATTAACTGTCATATCTAACATTGTATTATCAATCTTAGTCACCAATTAGTACCGAACTAGTCACATGGTTCACACATTATGTCATGGTAAATATTATAGAAAACAAAGACCAAAGTTCAAAGGTTACTACCAATGACATAAGTGAATTATATCATCATTATTCCTAGATGAAATACATCTTTTAGTATACAGTAAATGATTTTACAATGTTGATATATCACACAGCTACATGTAGCTAACTATAATAACCAAGATAATATAAATAAATTAATGAAATTGGAAAGCAAAGAATAAAAGCACAGGAAATAACATTTCATGACAGAATTTAACTAACATACAATCTGGAAAATTTGACCTTTAATGTCAGTCTCCCAAGGTAAAATTTCAATCCATTTAAATCAAGCCATGGTTAAGAGATATACTTTTTTTTAAATAATTATGATGACTACTACAGGCCAAGACATTGTTAATGTTGTCCATAGGGAGACCGACTGACATGACATAATTAAAATATACTTAACTTTTTGAATTATGCAAGGACATATAACTTTTTCACGTTTTAAGAATTATAGGATATGTTTGCAAAACTAATGATTCAAAATCTTTTACCATACTTTTCTTTTATATCCAATTCTGTTTTAACCTTTTCATATTGTGAGCTTTTATGATAACATTATCATAATCAGTAAAACACAATGATTTATCATTTTCTTAAAACATAATGCCAAAACAAAACCTTTATATATTCAATCACTGTGATTCACTATTTAAACAACTATGCATATACATGTACCTAATACACTAAGGGGAGACAATAACTGGTTATGAAACTAAATTGTAATTGTCTCCCTTATAATGCTAGCTAAAAAGCAACTAGACAACAGAAAGATTGCAATTCAGTACAAAGTCCATATATGTACAACTTTTATGTTCATATTCATATTCTGAATAATTCAAAGTTTTTCAAAACTATCATAGTGACTTAGTGAAAATGTTTAAATAAAACTGTTATTCTAAAATTTTGAAAATAATGATGCAAAAATTTACATTTCATTCAAGACAAACGTTCTAAAAGTACAATATATACTGACCAAATGTCAAGCTATAATACGTAATATATCTATATAGTTAATTGATTCATTTATATTTAATCTTGTATCTTTCGGTGTACATATGTATACAAATATTAAAATGCAACCTTTATTAAACTGTTTATTTCATAGCAATTTCTAAAACTAGAAGTGTCCATTAATTAAACAGCATTATTACTATAACATTAATTTGATTTTAAATGAGCATTTTGATTATTGTTTCCATTTATAACTGGCTGCTTTGATTTCTTCGGTGTTGACGGTCTTCTTAACACATCATTTCTTAAAAGTCTCCAGAACAACACAGGATTTATCGAGTTCATCACAAAAATAGAAAAACACAAAAACCGGAAGTAGACTGGTGGCACCCGGTGAGATTCTGTGTACATTCCGTACGAGATCCGACACAGCGACCAGCCGCGGCAGACGAAAAATGTCACCAAGTTCAACATACAGACTAAACGATAAAATTTGTTGTCAAATTTGTACTGTAATAAATGTAGAAGCTTGCGGGAATGTAGGAAGAAACTGTTAATTTCGGCCATGATGGCAACTACATTGTAACCTATACACATCTCCTCATGCAGGTTGTACCAGAACATGGAAGTTACCTGAAATACGTACATAATTTCTTTTATTAAATGTTTTTCTAAAAAATCTTATTCTTAACAAATAAATTGGTTTGAAAAAGAGATTGAGATTTCATGCTCTTGATATGAGACGCGTCACAACAAAACCAACATAATGCTTTTGCGCCCAGCATGGATCCAGACCAGCCTGCGCATCCAGGCAGTGTGATCAGGATCTGTGCTGTTCGCTATCAGTTTCTCTACTTGTTATAGGGTTTGTAAGCGAACAGCATGGATCCTGATCAGACTGCGCGGTTGCTGGTCGCAAACGCATTTGTTGGTTTTGTCGTGGCGCGGCTCATATATACACGTATATACTATCCTTGAACACTGATTGTTGTGTTCTCTGTAATTCAATATACGGTAGAAAATTTGATTTCTTTTTTTTTTTTGGTAGGATTATAAGTTCTGCTTGTATAATTATAGTACAATTTCAGTTATGTGACCAATGAAAGAAAACAAGATTATGCAATTTTGTGCAAGATTTTGCTCAAAAAATAAATTGAAATATTAGAAATAAATAGAAGGTAATAATTATGACAGGACAAAAACTGTTGTTAACAATAAACATATTCAATATCCAATTTAATTTTAAAATGCTACTTAATCATATCAATTATGTACGGAAGTCAGTTCACTTCACATTGTTCTTTAATTACAAAATAGTAAATTTCAAAATTTCAAGAATTAACAAAAACTGGCCAACTTAAGCAGAATAGCCACAGCTCATACTGAAACTAGAAGAAATGCTGTTTTTTTTCCCCCATACCCGCACATTTGTACAGAAATGAAGAAATTAAAGAACAATATGACATAAATATTGAGACAGTTCAGTAACATGTTTGTACAAAATGATCACATAAATATGATGTACATTTTGTATATGCAATCATAGAATTTTATAAATATATAACACTCCTGAAGAAAATTGTGAGCTACCATTAGCTTTTGCAAGTCATACCTGAAGTTACCACAGCCCCTAAAAAGTTCAAGCTCTGGCCCCGTGTTCACAAAGAAAAGATCAGGATCAGGATCAAGTGATCCTGATTTTATTTTCTTTGTTTTATATAACTAATATTGATCGTATTTTGCTAGAATTGAATGGTACATAAAGTTAATGTAATATTTTGCTGATTTGCAAAGAAACAATCCTGTTTTGGGATAAAATAGACAAATAACGAAACAAATACAAAAATAATGGGATCAAAATAAGGATCAATTTTAGGATCAAGATCAATATTTGGATTTACTGTAAAATGCCCATATCTTTCAAAAATTACAATAAATTTATTCTTTAATTTCAAAAACATGCTATTTCAAGTCCAGTTTTATCAAGTTAGTATTAAATATCTAATCTATAAGAATTAACAATGGATAATATTTGAGTTTTTAGATTTGATCCTGATCTTGATCCTGATCCTAAAATCTTTGTGAACACGGGGCCTGGGGGTAGCATTACATTGTTAAAATGACGCAACATACAACCAAAGCTAACAAAACAAAATAACTTTTATTTCAATATTGTGAATAAAAACAAGAACTGTCGGAGGACAGTAACGCTCGACTATTCGAAAAGTTGTCACAAGGGTGTTTCATCGAGTATAATAATGCTTACCTATATGAATACATAAAATTGTCCGAAAAGGTACAAAGGCTTGTTATTAAGATGTTTTATCGAGTAAATCACTGCTTTATTATTATGAATGCATAAAATTGTCCCAAAAAAGGCACAAACCCTTCAGTAGTTATGGAGATACCAGCTTACAAGCAAAACCTTTACCAAGAATTTCTAAGTCGAAAAAGGGGCATAATTATGCAAAAAAGCAAATCAGAGTTATGGGACTTGTGCCAATCATGTAAGATAATCACAGAGAACAAGTGTGTGAAGTTTCAATCCATTCCCTTCAGTAGTTATGGAGATACCAGCTTACACGCAAAAACTTAACCAAGAATTTCTAAGTCGAAAAAGGGGCATAATTATGCAAAAAAAGCAAATCAGAGTTATGGGACTTGTGCCAATCATGTTAGATAATCACAGAGAACAAGTGTGTGAAGTTTCAATCCATTCCCTTCAATAGTTATGGGGATACCAGCTTACACGCAAAACTTAAGCAAGAATTTCTAAGTCGAAAAAGGGGCATAATTATGCAAAAGAAGCAAATCTGAGTTATGGGACTTGTGCCAATCATGTTAGATAATCACAGAGAACAAGTTTGTGAAGTTTCAATCCATTTCCTTCAGTAGTTATAGGGATACCAGCTTACACGCAAAAACTTAACCATAGGGAGGCCGACAAATGGGTGACTGCATTATTATTCTGCGAAAAGTCGAGCTAAAAAAGGAAAAAAGAAAAAAAAGGAAAAACAAGTAAAAAGTAAGAAAAGTAAGAGGTAAAGCATTCATGATTGCAAGGTGACAGCAGAAAATTGATAGAAATATCAGTAACTATAGAGAATACTAAAAGCATGACTATGATGGTATATAAGTTCAGTCTGATATAGCTGAAAATATGGCCTATAATGCCCTAGTCACTTAAAATCCAGGACACAAGTCTCACATATCAGCCGGACAAACACTTGTCACTGAATCAGCAAGGTCTTACAATCACATATATTTCAGCCTAACAAGCTAAGTCTCTACATAGTACATGTAAATAAGCAAGATCTTAGGCCCACATTTCAGCCTAACAAGCCAACTCACTACATAGTAAATAAGCAAGGTCTTAGGCCCACATTTCAGTCTAACAAACCAAGTCACTATGTAGTAAATAAGCAAGGTCTTGGGCCCATATTTCAGCCTAACAAGCCAACTCACTACATAGTAAACTGTCAATAAGCAAGGTCTTAGGCCAACATTTCAGTCTAACAAGCCAAGTCACTAAATAGTAAATAAGCAAGGTCTTGGGCTCATATTTCAGCCTGACAAGATCAAGTCACTAAATAAGCAAGATCTCAGCCTAACCAGCCTGGGTCACTAAATAAGCACAGTATAAGTCTCACATTTCATCGTGACAACCTCATGTCATTTGGTAAGTTAAACCATAGGTTCACATTTTGACCTGTCAAGCTCAAGAACATGTAACCAATTCTAGCTTGTTTTCCATAGGTATGTTTTCTTCAATACCCCAAAGCCACAATGAACAATGTTTCCAACAATCTTCAAGCAACTATCATGTGACATCATAAGCTTTGATAATCTAATATTATTATAACAAACAATTGTATTCTTGAGATTACACAATACATATAGCCTAATAATTATTCTAATACTAGTATGAAGCAGTCAGCTATATGTGAAGATTGAAAGCATATAAAATACAGAATCTCCTAGGGACTTCAAAACTTCAGTATAATAAGACCAAATCCCTCACAATCTAATCTATAATAATAAACTTCATATTTAGTAAAAAAGTAACTTACTGCTATATGATGAAGTGTGACTTCCCAATTAGCTATCAGCTTGCCATTGTACATCAGATCTAGGAAATCATACACAAAGTAACCTGAAAGGAAAAACCAAAAATCTTGAGTTAATTAATCAAGGTTAATCATAAAATTATCTAGCTTTCAAATATATGCAAATGCATGTGAAATAAATCCTGCCCACACACAGCATTCAAACCAATAAACATCAGCTTATAAGCATAGTTTTGCCTTTTTAATGTGCAAATCTGTTGGTATAGAACTGTTCACTAATAGGGGAGAAGATGGTTAAAGCAGCCTAGTAGCTCAGCCCATAAAACTGTTCCAAGAGTCCCAGGTTCGAGTCTCAGTCAGGATGAACTGTCAGGATTCACACTTTTGTCATCAACATTTCTTGTCTGACATGGACTATGACAGTAAGAAGCTTTAAGTCTGTCAATTTACATTGTTTCTGCTTCCATTAGAAAATTGAACTTCTACAATGTATTTAAATTTAGTGTTGAAACATGTAACCATATAGACCTATTGCCTAATAGGGAAAAAGATAAGTAGATGGATAAAAAAATAACTCAGTTGGGGGAGCTTCTGAAAAAAGTGTTTCAAGGGTCTCAAGTTTGAGTCTAGATCAGGCTACTTTTTCTCTCATTTTTCTTGCATTGTATGTCTATATGACAAATCTTAGCATAAAAAGGTTAACATACCTGTTGAGAAGGCAATCATTAGATATGTGAAGTAATTAATATGGTGAACTAGGTCATCCAACATCTCTGGATAAAAATATAAACTGAAACAAAAGTAGAATAGAAAGTATTAATACATGTACAGTTAACTGACATAAGCAAATAAAAGAAAGTAAATGCTTCTATTTATACAATAAACTTGCAAGCTATCTTCTTATATGATATTTGAATAGCATGTGTAAAAAGCACATGCACTGCCGATTGGATAGTTTAAATATACATAAAACCAGTTTGATTACACATTATTGTAACACTTTTTGTCATTTGTAATATTTCATTATCTTAGCTGTTCAAATAAGGAAGTTATCAACATTTTTCAAAGATCTGATTGAAACTTTTGCTCAGTGTATATATTCAATATATATTGATGAAGAGCTGATTTTCAAAATAATTTATCTGAAGGTGGTAAGCAGTTTGAATGGTACACAATCCTAAGAAAGAAAAAGAACTTAAAATACTTTTAATACAAATATAGTCTGAAGTTGCTATAAATAAAGCTACAGGGATGGCCGTGAAAAGATACTTGGGAGATAGAGAGAGGTCAAGTAGTCTTCATTAAGGATAGTAACCAGAACATAGTGAATAAGAAACGGAACATCTTTTCTTTTACCACAGTCAATGTATTATATAAAAAACTTAAAAAGGGATACAAATTCAAATAATTCAACAATGCACCCCACATTGACAGTTTCTGTATAAACTGCTTAAATTATAACCGAGGTATATCAAGTGTAAAAACATGAGTTGTTTCCATTGTCTTCGACTTAAATTGATATCTCTAATACTTAAACAATACTAATTTTGCCACATTCAAACCACTAGTTATTTGCTATTTATAGACCAATTTTATTTTTCATTACATCAATGAAAAGCTTGTGATCTTAGCTTCATCTCACCTCTTTAGGCACCAAAAGTATTTAAAAAAATTTGTTAAAACTACCACATGTCAGACTATTTAACATAGAGATACACAGCCGGTAATCTTTACTCGCAAAATTACTGAGAAGAAAAGCCTGTGATCTGCCAGGTTCGCAACTGTCAATTGGTGTATTAGTTAGTCAAAACCTTCTGCGGTTGGCCTAGGAATGTACGTATTATTATAATTTATCATCATTAAATTGACTGTGAGTCATAAAAGCAAGGAAAACCTGTTTTTTAATTCATATACTAAATGTAAATTGTGGAATTTGAATCTTTCATACGGGATGAACAAGCCGAAGCAAGTTATTGTGTACCTAAAAGCAAGTCGCATTTCTATATATTTTTTTCAGCGATACAAGCGACATATTTTCCTGGGTCTTCAAATTTGCCGAAATCGTTTAGATTCAAACAGATCCTATAGAGAATCATATATAAATTTTGTTAAAACGAGATATGCATACACAATATACAAACCAAAGTATATCCCATGTGCCACATATGGCTGCATGTATCCAAGAAATGAATAAATTGTTCCATCTCCACGGGTCTCCTTTCACGTTTTTGGGAGGTCCAATTTTGGTGACCACTATATTGGTGAGTATAAATGATATTATACTGACAAAGAACATACAATATCCATAACTGCGTTCCACTTTATTGTGTGGATCGAAAATAAATTCTTTTTCTGTCATTTTCACTATAAATTTCTAAAAATATTGCTTCCGGGGAATCCTGGCGATGTCTCATCGATGCGTCACGTGACGAAATCGCTTATAACATGGACAAGATGTAAACAATAAACACACGTGTTGCCAGGTTCGCTGTCAAAACAGATTTATTCTCTAGATTTCTTGACTTGTTAAGGATTAAGCGACAAGACGGAACATGATTCATTTTAATCCTTAAACTGAGAGACTTTGAAGATTAATTTTGCATAATTATGTCTAAATGACCGAGCTGGACTGATGTTATTTGATTAATTCCCAGATTAATTGAAATACGTATAGAAATGAATAGTTTGACGCAATCAGGGCTGTAATTAAAAGCGTGACGCAACGCAGTTAGACCTGCGTGTATGATTTAATCAACATTGAAAAATACACATAATTAAATTATTAAAGTTTCTATTTGTTTGAAAAGATATGAAGCGATATCAGTTATACGGTGGCACAGAGGTGACATATGTGTGTGTTTTTATTTTTCTCGTGCGCACGAGATACCATGTCATGACCACGAGTCACTAAGTCGTGCGCACGAGATAATTAACTCGTGGGCAGGAGATACTCATGTCACCTCTATGCAACCGTAGTTATGTGTTGATGCGTTATAAAACGCTATATATATAGATCTAGTTTTTTTATTTAATTGTATTCTTTATATTATTTAAGGACGTGGTACACGTACAGTATACTTCGCATACTGTCTGGGACAAAATGTATATTTTTGTCGCAGATACTGTATATCACATGTAATAACAACTAATGTTGGTTTGTTAGTATCAGCTTATACAATGTGTATAAGCATATTTAATTTTTTTCAGGGCTGTTGTTTTTTTTTGCCCGAGCTCAAATATACATCGAAATCCTTAGCTGACATTGTACATTCATTGTAAATAATATTGTAGAAGAACATAAGATATATGATACTTGATACTTTTATTTCCTCAATATTTGGATTGCTAAACATAAAAAATTTACAATTACATGTATATACTTTGTCATATTAACTTTCGTTGGTTGGTTAGTTACTTAATTAGTTAGTTACTTAATTAGTTAGTTAGTTAAATTAGTTAGTTAGTTAGTTAGTTAGTTAGTTAGTTAGTTAGTTAGTTAGTTAGTTAGTTAGTTAGTTAGTTAGTTTGTTAGTTAGTTAGTTAGTTAGTTAGTTAGTTAGTTAGTTAGTTAGTTAGTTAAGGAGGCTATTGTTATAATTACGTGCAACAATTCAACATTGCAACAGGTTAGTAATTTAATTCAATTCTAACAGTTACACCAAGGATTTATATTACAATCCGTGGTTACACACGCACGCACACACGCACGCACGCACACGCACGCACGCACGCACGCACGCACACGCACGCACGCACGCACGCACGCACACACACGCACACACACACACACACACACACACACACACTTAATTTAACGCTCCATTATTCATGTACATTTCTGTATTAAAGTAAAAACATCTCAGGAGTTTAGAATATTTAAAAGTTTGACTGGCTGTCCAAGCAAAAAAATCTGTAACTGTATAGATGAGATGTATGTGCTGTAACCTGAGATTTTCAATAACACCTTCTCATACTTTTTCACGCGTGTCTAGATTCTTAGGACAGAGAAGCATACCTGATGTTGCACAAAGTCTTCATATGTCACATGCGCGAGTTTTTTTTTTGCAAAGGAGAGTAATCGAGGGTGTTCATACTCAATATCGTGCAAGGATTATACCCCATTGGTAATATTGGTATTAACACTAGAAACTGCACTGTAATTGCAATAACCAGTCTCTTTTCTTTGTTTCGATCACATATTATGTAATATTCGTTTCCATGAAGTTTTTGGTGGAAAAATACCGTCTATACACATGCTCAAAATCGTATATCCGAAGAATACAATAAATGTCAGAAATATTTATCAAAATTTAAGTAGTGAAACAGTCTATTTTTGAATATCTGCTTTGCCAGGAAAGTGTTTGGTAGTCTACAGAGCTCACCTAGGAATTAATAGCTTTCTCAGTCCGATAGAAAGACTCTAGGGATATCATATCTAACGCACTCAATGCAAA
>NW_026864924.1:0-36642 GCF_026571515.1 Ruditapes philippinarum | reverse complement strand
ATAAATTTAACATAAAAGATGGTGCGTGCTTAGTTTTGTTGAGTCACATCCTGGTGTGTTATACTGAGAGGCCACTCAACACTCAAGTTTAATTCTTTTGAAAACGGTTTATTGTCCCTAAATGAAACAAATATGTCTGTCACGAAAAGATACAATTGGATGAAATTAAAAAGAGAATCAGATGTAATAATGAGTCTGCAGTCGCTTCCTTGCTGAGCCAATAGAATCGTGCGGAGGGATGTATTATAGGTTTCGACTTAATTCTGCTTTACCCTCTTTAAATTGAGGTCCTCTCTTATTTACATCCTTTATACGAGTATTAAATGTTTAACAGTTTCTTAAGCAATTAAATGACTGGTATTACATTTCTTTAACAATTTGTTATTGTTCTAGGAATTTCTTATCAGCTTTACATCGTTTAGTGAATAGCTTAACATATATATATAGAATGGTAACTTAGTAAAGTTATGAAAGGTAATTATGAATGTCATAAAAATTTATTTTCAGAAATTATTCCAATTATATTTTGATTTTTAATATTTGTAATAAAGATATAGTGATTAAATTTTGTAGACAAATACGATATAGTGATTTCAAAGAGGCTATAATGTTTGTAAAATGACTAAATCATTTGGTAATATTTAAACCCGCATTATTGAAAATGCATATAAAAAGTAATTATATCTCCAAATACCTCTTGTCGACGGAGATAAAGTCCTACCTCATATCGTTTAAGCATTTTATTACAACTTTGGTCCTTTTATTTGACTTTTATTTCAACCTAAGCGTATAATGTATTGTTCTAAATTATCTTTTTTTGAAAACTCTCCATGCTCTCGAGTGGTCGTGTTTGTAAACTTGATATTTACTTATACTGTATTGAATAAGTCGGCATATCCTTCAATGAGAAGTTGAAAAGCATATAACTGCTATAAAAAACAGCATTCAAATGTGTGTCATTTGTGGACTTGTGTGCCATTTTGTATATTTTAAGGAAGCGTTACCTTCCTATTTTTAATGGACATCTGATCATTGTTTTTTATAACAATGTATACATTCATTTAACAAACACGAAATTCATTCTAGTAAAATAAAACAACGATCTAAGTATCAGTATTGCAAATATATTGCTGTTATAAATATGACAATAGTATTATATAGTTGACATGAAAGGTTTACACCAACTAGTGTAGTTTCTCGAGCGAAATGGAACTGATATCATGTCATTATCACAAAATAAAAATAAAACTTCTGGTCCGTTTAAAAACAAAACATGACAAGTGATATCTAATTAAAGTACATTGTTTGAATCTAGAACACTTATTTTCAAAAGGTTCTATTGACATTTGAAAATTTAACCTTTAAATTCGCCGATGACATAAAGGAATGTTTTAGAATTAACGTACCATGAAGATCCTCTTATGAGATGATAAGTATTGCAATAATATTGTTGTTTACGAGCGTATCACATAGAATAGTTTCTAAACATTGAGAAGTTATTCGCTGTATGCTATAATTATTGCACGAAGCGTAACAAAACTAATCGATTGAGCAATTTAGCGTTTACAAATAACTATATTCGTCAAACAACACTTTACGTTTAAACATCTTTGGATTACTTTTTTGTTTTCAAAAATGTTCTAATCTACTCATATATGTTACATAATTTCCACTGACTCCCAAAAACAGTTTTCTGACTTTTTGGTTATTCGCAGTTCTATAATATGTCGCATTATTTTTCTTATAGTCCTAATTTATTTGACTTTCTTTCTGAGTGCATATAATGAGCATAAACAACTATGAATTTATTTTTTCTGTTTTGTGTTTTTAAAAGTTTTGAAACTAATATATTACCACATACAAAAAGCTAGCACTTATATAAATTAAGGAAACATGGATATATGGAAGTAATTTAATTTACTTTCTTGTTATGAACTAACTGTTTCAAATGAGATTGATCTTCATAAACTTGTTTTATAATTAAAATAGTTACTTTTACTGATATACCATTTCTCATTGATAAATCCCCTTTTTATAGATAAATTTTGGGACATTTAAAAGCAAATTTAAAACATCGCCTTTAACTAATCTGTTAAAAATCACTCACCTTATGGAATTAAAGTGAAACAAAGGAGAAATTAATTTATATAGAATTAAAAAAACTTTCCTTTAGCAATGTATATTTATTTAAAACATACTTTATCCTTGGAACACAGAGTGTTATATGCAGCATAGGAAAAAAATGATAGTACCTAAAATTTTCTAATACAATAAAGTATTTATTATACACAAATAATCATAAACATGTGTATTAACCCACTTTTTTCACAGTTACCTACACGGCTTGTTTTATGATATTGAAGCTATTAATACAATATCTCACTCTTTTTTATTTCTGAAACTACGTTTAATGACATCTTTGTTCACTTAATATAATGAACTGTATAGAAAAAAAGTTAAATGAGACATAATTTCCTATTTAGTGCAGCAACGTTAACGTAAATGTCCGTAAATGAGGAATGATCGATAAAAAGGTAATATTTTATTTAACCAATCAAAAATAGAAATCAATAAGTCAAAGCACATCAAAGCTTCCGAGAGTTTAGATTTGACGTTAATAACATTTGAAATTATAACCATATGCTATGCAGTCATCGCTTACAAATTTACAAAGTGTTTTTTATTTAAACAGCCGTAGCTGTGATATTTTAAAATATAGGGAAACTTAGAATCCCTAAAGAAAGTTCAACACGGCACAATTGAAAATGTTGCAGGCTCGGTTTGATCGAGCTTTTTCATGGACGGTACTCTGCAAACTACCGTCCACGCCCCTCGCACCGGCTAAAGCAGAATTCAACATTTAAACACGAAATTGTAAAATGTTGAATTTAGAAGCATTCGCAGATGTGTTCATACGGCGGTCATCATGGAACATTCAATGTGACACCTTCGTACAATTCAATGAAAAGCGGCGTATGGTCCCAAAGTAATAGAATGCGTGCGCCCTTAATGAGATAACAATGAACGGAACTAATTAAAACGGAATTCGGAAAGGTGATAAAAGGTTATTAAGTCTGCATATCATATATAAGACATCAACAGGCAAAGTTTAAAAACTAGGCAAGATATTCTAAGGGTGATACAACATTATTCAAGTAGGAATATTAAAACCACCCATGGCCACTAAAAATGAAAAAAAAAAAAAAACACTAAAAATACCACAAATACAACAATAATGATGTGCTGATCAATCTTAAGGACCGGAAATATTAACATTTCTGATTGAATGTACGGGTGAATTTTTACAGCCTCAATACGGCACTAAAAACGCTGATGTGTCATTCTTTTTCCAGATCATATGTTAAGAAATGTGATGGACTTGCTAATACTGCAGGTAAACATGCTCCCTCCATCCCAACTATTATATAGTACATTTAGTTAAAACATGTTCAATAATTTCCTTTTTAATAACAATTGTAGCATTTACTTACTGCTGTAGAAATGACAAAATGTCACATATTTTACATGTACTTATTTATTATGCGTCAGAGGAAATTTCAAAGTGTTCTTCCAGCTTAGCTTATTATTAGTAATTTTACTTATTTATAATATTATCCGTTTTCATGTGAACATACTTTTCGCTCAACACAAACATGTTTATGGACTTTGTTATCAAACAGTCAAAGAAATCCTTTACTTTTTCATCTTTCGTAGTAGGAAAAGAGACAAACGGATGACATAAGCAGTAAGATCATAAACAAGTTCCAAATTAACTTCCTTACCCCGGGTTAATAAATTCATCAACTAAATGATGTTGTCTCTAAGTTTGATAAAAAAAACCGTAATGTTTTACGTCATTCCGTGTGAATAAGCCCGGGGGAAAAGGAATTTCAATAAAGTAAAATTGATTCTTCAAATTTCGTCTTATGCTTAGTAACTGTAAATATATGTTTGATAGGCTTAATTGTATATTTGCCAACTAATTTTTGATTATACCGGTGAAGAAATAATACTTCTGTATAATGGTAAAATTAAAGTTTCTTCAGCCGGTTAAAAATATTTTGAGCCGTGCTTACGTTCATTAGATAGCAATATAAAAAGATTATCGCAGCAAATATCAGATGTCATCATTGACGTATTTTATTCTAGAACGAATATGTGTAAGTAAACGTAACTGTAGAAATTTTTATTAATGTTTCAAAGTAACGACTAGGCTAAAATTTCACGTCAATAATTCAAATTGTAATAATTACTCCAAAGATGATTATAGTTAATTGCATTAATTAATATTGAATAAATTAATGCTCAATAGAAATTAATTATTATTATTGAATACACATATGTGGATTATATTTCCAAGTTATAATAAAATTTCAAGGACATTTTGCGTAATTGTGATTGTATATAGTATGTGCTTTTAACATTACAAATGATAATTTCAAGTGTTCTTCTACAAATGATGATGTGTTTCCCCATCGAATCGTGTGACTATTTCTAATTATTCTGTGGTCATGCCATATATTATCGCATTTAAAGATTTCTGTGGTTACTTTCAAATGATTATAGCATATAGTATGTATAGTATTTTGAAAAGACATCAATTTAAAACTAGCAAATATTATTTTTTGTCCATTCTCGTTTATTTTATATTGTGAAACTTTAGTTTATTCGGAGTGTTTTGTTTGATAATTTCAAGCATTGCTCTACAACCGATGATAGGTTATCAGTGTTTCCTTAAAATATTAAGTATTTTGGTGGTGATTTTCAAAGTTGCATGCATTGAAGGTATTTTTCTGTTACTGTCTAATGATTCTAGAATTGATATTTATAGTGTTTTAAAAAGATATCGATTTTAAACAAGCAAATAATACCTTTCGTCTTATCCCGGTGGGTAAAACTATTATTCATTTGGAGTGTTCGCCCATGTGTTCACTCCAGGTACTTGTTTGGTGCCTTCTAGGTGTCCTGCTTGGGTGTGTGCGGGGGGTGGCGTCCTGTGAACGTTGCCTTTGCCTTGTTGATCTTCATCTTGTTGCTTTGTCATACACATCATTTTCGTACACGCCATGAGCTTTGTTTTTTAAGAAAGGAAGATTAAAAAAAAAACGGACATGATGTATTCTTTCATTTTTCCTTTTTGACAAACTCATTATTTTTACAAACCTCAAAAGTTCATTGCGCATAATGCTATGTCAACTAACGGTTATGCTTTATATGTTTTTTTATACTTTCTGTCTCTTTGTCTAAACCATTAACCTACTAACGGCAACTACGAGGGACGGTCAGAAAATATCCGGACTTTTGACTCGTTCTCGAAAACATTCAACATTTAAAAAAAATCTTTCCACTCCTTTTTCAAAATATTCCCCACCTACGTCTACGCACTTTTTCTTCTTGTGAGCTTTTGTATTCCCTCTGTGAACCATGAGGTATACCTTTGTTTTAGGTACTGTGTAACAGCAGATATCAAATATGAAAAACAAGATCAACAAGGAAAGGCGGCGTTCAATGAACGCAACCCCCATATGACCCAGCAACAAGAACCAATGGCAAGGAGCCCAAGTGGACCCCAAACATAAAAAGGACAGGGCAACGACACGTTAATCATTAAATGATAAATAATTTGTAACTGATTAGGAACTCAAAGAAAATAATAATTGGCCCTCAAAGGGGAAGGGGACAGGAGACCGGGGGGGGGGGTAATCAAAGAAATAAAAACTAGAGGCAATGGGGAAGATACTTACCGCAGACGAGAAAACAACAAGGGACACAGGCAAAAGTGTCACCAAAACAGTATGAAACAACATAGACATACATCTGAGGAACACAGTGGGGCGCCGCCTTGGAACGGTCAGCAGCATAATAATGACTGCTGGGGAGTTTAAACCGGTTAATGGTGCACCAAACCTCGCTCTTAGCCCCACCATGTTCCTATAAACGAGACAGTGTAAATAAAATGAATCCCCGCCAAGTGAAATTCTAACAGTTGTCATGGTTACAAAAGGTTAAATAAGTAAAACACTAAAATGATCATGTAGAAACATATAAAAGTAAACCCAATGACCATAACAAAAGTACTCAATGTCCTAAAGGAAGACAGAGCAACAAGAAAATCACCTACAAGGGCCCGACGAAGCAAGGCAGAAGACGAACATTAAGACAATTCAGTCCCAAAGGGCTTTACGAACTATCCATCATAGAGTCTCCCACTTGGTCCGTCAGATGCAATCAAAAAAGGAAAGCGTAGTGTCCAACTGTAAAAGGGTTGAATACTAAACATGCAGTATGTCTTAAAATAGTAGGGTCATAACCTCTTTTAATAAAACGTTTAATGATTTTAGTAAAAACAGCAGAAAAATTACCATGACCCAAAATCTTACGAAGTTTGTAAACCACATCGCCATAAAAACCAGGCTGGCTAATCCCTTGTCGCAGAAGAGTTTTTAAATCACTATTAAATTTAGAAATTAAATCCTCCTTGGTCTTAAATTTCTTTCCAGCAAGCATTTTTTTAGTTCTGGAAACAAAAATAAGTTACAGGGGAGCGAGGTCTGGGCTATAAGGAGGGTGAGACAACAATTACCATTTGTAAGAGTTGATAACCTCCACTGTACATGCGGCGGTATGAGAGGGGCGTTATCGTGAAGAAGGAGGACATTTCTTGTAAAACCTTTGGACACATTTGCTTCAGCGTTTCTCCGAGATTTTCAGAATTACTTTAGAGTAGTACTTGACTGTGACAGTTTGGCCTTTTGGCATGGAATGAGTTAGCTAAAGGTCTTCAGCGTACCCGTTTATATACTATGACATGACGTGAACGCTGAAGATAACCCTATAGGGAAAGTCCACCAATAATCGTGCCAGGAATCTGACACGCTCGTATTTATTCATCGAACATGCCATGAATTAAAGTGAAGCATACCTTGATAAAACTATATATAATCTGTTGATAAGCCGAGGATGGACAAATAAAAATCTTATTACGAACATAAACTACCTAATAGTTTCCGACAGGTAAAATTTTCGGCACTTGGCCGCCATATTACCAAAATGTTTGATCACGTGATTACGAGATTGACCTTTACGAACCCATGTACCTCCAATATTTTTATAAATTACTTTTTTTAAAGATATTGAAAAAGGTGACTTACTGACTTTTATATTCAATACAATCGAATTTAAGTACTAAATAATTAATGAAAATAAATAAAAACATTATCTTGAATAAAAGTATCGAAATCATGTCAACAAAATATAGTACACGACTCTATTCAAATCTGTTCCCGCGAATGACGTCATACGAGATCTCGCGTGGCACCTGAATGTCATGGCCAACTGTAGTCGGCGTAAATTGATATTTTAATGTTAAATAGGCAATTTTAATGACAGTAGTAACATTTTGATACTTTAATTGGTATAGAATGATAGTAAAATAATTGTTTTATCGTAAAATGCACAAGAATTGAGTGGGTCAAGTGTATTTGCAAGTGAAAAACAAGAATAAATCAACTTATGTTATTCTGGTTAGGTTTCGTAACGGGTCTAATCCAAAACTTTAATGCCGGATCAGATGAAAAACAAAAATGTTAAAAAGCGGCTTGGAAGCCAGAACTAGGAATGAGTAAGAATATTCCTCGTGAATCCCAAAATGCAACAAGCTTGACTTTTGTGACTGGGTCGGGTGGGGACTGTGTTCATTGAACGCCGCCTTTCCTTGATGATCTTGTTTATCATATTGTTTTTGCCAGCTGAAGGAGACAGCTTAAACTTTTAAGGAGGTGGGGAACCAGCTCTTTTCCACTGCTTTGACTGAGCTTTTGTCTCAGGTCCGGAATAATGAACCCACATGTCATCTCCAGTGATAATTCGGTTCAAAAACTTATCTCCATTACGATAAAAACGACTTAAATTTTCTTTTGCATTGGTTACTCTGGTTGCATTTTGATCTGCGGACAGCTGTCTAGACACCCACCTGGCACTTACCTTGCTCATTGCTAGGTGTTCGTGTAAAATCTTGTGTGCCGATGCCTTACCGATGCTAAACTTGTTGGCTATCTCCTCCAAAGTAACTCGACGATTTTTGTTGACAAAACCTTTAACATTTGCTACCACTGTTGGGGTCACCGCCTCTGCTGACCGCCCAGTCCTAGGCCTGTCACAAACATTGTTCTGCCTTCACGAAACTGAGAAACCCAGCTGTAGAAGGTTGAACGTGATACACATTATCAGAAAATCTTTTTTAAATCCTCTGAAAGATGTGGCAGGGCTTTTCACCTTCTACAACCAGAAAACTTATGACAGAGCGTTGTTCTTCTAACAAAGAGTTCATGATAGACGAAACACCTATCATATATCAGAGGGAAAAATACTGTGATTGAAAATAAACTGACCACGTTATTGGCGAATGAATGTAGTTTTCACCAATATATAATGTGTGTATATAGCTGCACTATGAAAGATAGGAGCATGAAAAGTCAAGATATTTCCTGACCATCCCTCGTAATTCTACCAACCATTGCCAGCAAATTGGCCGCCTGATCATGGTCAACACTGTTTACTATTTAGTCAGTTTATCTTTTGAAAAGATTCCAAAAATATAAAAATGATTAATCATTTTGTCATGATTGAAAGATGGGCAAGTCTATTTAAGATTTTAAGTTTAATGTGGTTAAGAAACATTTTAGTGCAGAACATCATCAATGCTACGCACATTATTTTCAAAGATTCCAGGTAAGGAATTCTTCCGCTTAATGTCAGAGCATAGTCTTGCTAAGGAATTGATGGTAATTTTTGGTAATGTGCTTTTTTCGTTGTGTCTAGACTTTTAAACACACTTGACTTTTACTTGTATTGATGTATCATAATATAACTTATAAACTTAAAGTCACAATAAATATTCAATTAATTATCGTTCCCTTTTAAAGGTTACATGTTTGCTGACATTTTATTGAATAATAATTATATTTATATCTTTCAAATTGATCTTATTTATCTAACATTTACAAAACATTTGGAGGCGTTGAAACTGTTTTTAGTTTTTTGCATAAGTGTCTTAACATAAGTTGAGACAATAGAATACACAATTTGGCATTATGTTTTTTCTTGTGCTCATTTATGTCGTGCGAATTTTTTAAAGTTCTCTAAATTATATACTGAAGTGTCCGGGGTTAATGGCTAAGTTCTTTCAATGACACATTTCAAATGTAAATACGATGCCATGTGAATAATGTCTTAAATCTTGTGTTAGCATACAATTCAAAGACGGCTGTGTTGACTAGATTAATCCTAGCTAAATCTATTTTGGCATTGTTTTAAAGCAGTGTTGACAAAGGATTATGCTTCATTCCGTTTTTGACCCTTTTTCAGAATTGATTGCTCTTGATACGTCAAAAAAAGGAGATTAGCAGATATAACTACTATTTTCAATCTTTTGCAACTACCAATTTTGGTAAATGCTACCAAAGTAGTATTACTATTTTATATATTTTATTCATTTAGATTTCTCATCACTTTCTGATTTCTAATATTTGAAGACATGATCCTTTTTTCACCATTAGCTTCTTGCTGCTTTATAATTTTTTTGAACTTGTGCAGAATAGTCTATTGATAAAAAAATAAAGAGACATTCTACAATTTACTTTATGTCACCAATTTGTATATTAAATGTTTATCACGTACATGTATTTCTTACGAATTAACGTTCTATAAACTAGTAAATTAAAAAAACAGATATCTGTGATTTCCAATTTCCTGTGAAATAAATCCTGTATATCCCTTGAAAAGGTCTTACACATTTTATTGTTCACATAATACAAATCATTTTCACGAAATAAGGTGTACCGAAAACATGTTTATGATTGCACTTTTATATAGCTGTATATCTAAAACTACAACAGGGAAATTAAAATTCAAAACAGAGATATTATAAAATCCATTAGTAATCAATTGATAATAATGAGAAAAAAATAACTACAGATAATATAAATCAAAAATGTGACTATCCTCATTAAAGACGGTATTGATTCTGATCAATTGGAAAGGCGCAACTGGCTCTTAACCTTTCTTCTTTTTTCATCGGTATTTGCTTAATGTTTTGACTGTAATGATTTAATAATGAATATAATGATGATCTACTACAAAATCATTCAAATTCGATTCTCGGCTTTGCTTTGCCTGCCGCTTATTTTAATTCCTTTATTGGTAAAAGTTTGCAAAAATACGCATCATTCATTTTGAAATTCTCAAGAATGTCAACAATATCTTTTGACTGTCGCCATCTTTAATATATGTATAGATCCTATAACCATCTGATAAGTTATAATTCATTGATATATAAATGTCCTTTTAAAAGCAATTAGGTTCGAATTCACTTCTTAATTGTCTTAGTTTTAAGCATGTCCCGAAACAATTTATAAATCTAGATATATAAAATGGTTGCCCAGTAACGCCATTAAAGCCAGTTATAAAAGATATAACTCGATTTTCACAAATAGTTACAGTACACTGATGTTTATTATATTAAAAACACTTTCAACATTATAATATAATCAGGTAAAACATATCTTTACTTTTGTATGAACAAAGCGAAATATCATTTAATAATGTTTACACAAGCATTAGGAAAATGAATAATGCAATTCAATTATTTTCTTAAATACGAGTACTTAGCATCTCGATCAGGTAAGTGTGTTTGTTTTGTTTTACGGCGCATCAACACAATTTAGGTGATTTTGCGCCGAAACAGGAAATTTGATTCCGGCTAACCTCGGGTGTTACAAACATAAAGCAACACCAGGGGCGAAACCCACATCACCTGTTGGAGCTATTAAGTCGCCTCTTACTTGCCTCAACCCTTTACGAAAACCAGTCAGTCACAAGTTGATCACAATGGGGGCAACAGTATATAGCATAACGGCATGCCATTAATATAATGATTAACCTTTTTTCAACTTTTTATTAACATTTTAACAAAGTAGTATATATATCTATTAAATCATTATAATTATACTAATTCACATTAAATGTTCACATTAACTTATATTTACTTTGTTTTTTTAAATTGGACTGTATTGTATTAAAAAGAAGAAAACATAAATATCTCTACACGAAACAAACAGTTGAATATTAATATTAGTCTATGAAAATCACAATAAACCAATTAAAAAACAACAACTAAAACGTATTATAATGAAGAAATCGTGATTATGACATTGATATTGGAAAATATCTGCTATTAGAGACATCAAAATTACATTGCTTCATAGTTAAGGAATGAAATATTAACATGTAGTAAAGCTATTACTTTCTCGGACGAAATTTTAAAACAAAATGTCAAACGAACATAAATCATATTTTATAAGTTTGAGAAGATGACTGACTGATAAAAATGTGTTTATCAAAACGTTCTTTTAAGTTTCCAAACAATGAGCAAATGACCTAACAACATTTGTAAATTGAATTATTGATAAGATTTATTTGATGGCACACTCGAATTGTTTAGAATGAATGTACCACGCGTTTTTATGACCATAATAAATTTTCCATTAGTATTGTTGTAAGTTAACTAGAGGGCGTACCAAACAGAGTTATTCTCTAAACATTTAGTTATTCCCTGCGGTCTGGAGACCGCAGGGTATTGGTACGCGTTTAACTTTTGAGGCATGGAGGAGCACGTGACCTGTTTTCGCTACATGGAGGAGCATGTGATCTGTAAACCGTACAAGATTGGTTAATTGACCTTTTCGAAAACCTAGCTAAATAACGTTTGCCGGTACGTTACGGATTTACCTGTAGGGAATTAATCCGAATTACACCTAATTAAGAACAAAAAACTATTGCGTGATATTTCTAATTTTCTATTATTAATTTACCGTTGAAGGTGGAAAAATTTGAATGATATGTTTGAAAATTATCAATGTTTCTTTAATATCTATCTCAAAGTTTACAAACAATAAATTGTCTATACTGAAAATCTACAAAATTAAAATATTCGTATTGGCATCTGCCATAATAAACAGAGATATTTTCTGCGTAAACTTGTGTGTTTACTTTATTTATTTTTTGCTCGGAATAATTCATAAAATGGTAGGCCTATTTAAACATTTTCTTAAAAAGAAATAATTGTTGTATGTTCGACCTTCTCCGGTCTTCAACGGTCACCAGTTTCCAAAGACCTTCTTCTATATTGATCGTTTATTCAATTGTCAACTTTATTCCTGATACAAACGTTTTTTTACCCCCCCCCCCAAATAATGTTATATCATTAAAATGTTCACCGCAGGAAACCATTTTACTTGTAATTGTATAGACAGCTTAGTTATTACACGAAGCGAAGCAAACACATCGGTTGCACAAAACTGTCGTTTTCGTATTGTTTTGCTATTAAGTTAAATGTCATGTGATGAAATATATTATCTGTACTCTTAAAAATAAAAATAATATAACACCAATCAAATTGTTGCATTATATATTCGACACGTTTATTTATTAATGATTATTTTTACAGTTACTATTTACGCCAACAGGAATGTTTTGTTATGAAATGTTTTGTGATCTACAATGAGAAAAAAGCCAGTCTAACAATTGTAAATGAAAATATTTAAAATATTAATTCGATGACGTTTATGTTTAAGAACCTATATCCCATGAAGGTCTTTTTTATGTAAATGATAAATATTCTAATAGTATTGTTGACAATGATAACAAAATATGTCTAAAGGGAATACTCTCAAACAATCAGTCGTTACTTTAATGTTCAACTTATACGGAGCGGAAGAAGAACAAAGGATTTTGCAACTTTCAACTATAAAGAGTACCTAACAAACGACATGGCTATTGTATAAAATATATCTATCAAATTTTACATCGATTTATCGTTTTATATTGCAATAAAACTTCAGACTGTCTTTATTCCGGTATATCTTTCATATGATTATACATTAATATCGGTTTGAATAAAGCTTATTTATGTTCATAAAACGTGTGTTGCTTTGCTCTGTTACTGTTAATTGGTCACTACTGTTCATAAACATTTCTGTTATTGTTTATGTCCCATAAAACTTCGTAAATTCGTAAAACTTATTTAAATATATAATACTCATCAGCTTTAAATTACTTAAATTAAAATGCAATAAAATGGTTAATATAAATAATTGAATAAAATAACACATTTACATAAGGTATATAAATCATTGTCCTACCTTAAAAACTTAACAATAACATGTTTTAGGTAAGGATCAAGATTCAGCTATTTTAAATGACATTTTGCTCAATAAGTTATATATTTTATAAAGATTATTATAATGGTGATTGACTAATAATCTATAATGAAAAACGTTAAGATTAAAGTTTAAACAAAACTTATAAAAGGTCTGTCCAATTCTATGTTTCTATAAAATATGAACGTTTCTGATAAATTCTGAATGATATTTTAAGAAATGTCCATGAGGCACGTGGATTGTTCTTTTTTTGCAAAGTATAATGTTAAATCTATGATACTTATGGCAAACTGTAAAGTTATTTTAACTTTTATCATTCAACTTGGATTAGAAAAATGTCAGTTTATAGAAAACTTATTGTAATTATAAATAATTGTATCCACTGTAGAAGTAAAATATCATCAAGTTATATGCAGGTATAAATAGAGTATGAATGAAATCTAATTATCTTGAATTCTTACCACCTTTTACATTAATATAATGATAAGGTAATGCCATGAGCACTTCTATATAAACCCTTATGCAATCCTTATTTTTGGATATGTGATAAATCTAATATAATATTCATGTAGCTAGCATAATATGATTTTATTCAAGAAATTAAACAAACGCTCATTCAAAATCCTTTATATAGTGTTACGCTTGTTGTTCTGACATTTATGAATCATATTTAACTAACAATTTCACTTATAAAATCAATTAAAGAGTAAGCAACTGCGCTGTTTGAAGTCAAAATTGTTTTTATTTGTTTGTTAAATATAAGGCAGTTTGTATCAATGTTGTAATTAGTGCGTTTAATACCAATAAAAGTCAGACAACACATAATTGTAGCTTTGTATTTCCTCGTTGTTGATGAGTATGAATCAGTAATCAATGATATGTATAATTGCATAATCAAACTAACTTCTTGAAAGCAGACGATATATGGTATGTTAATGTGGTCGGAATTGAGGAACACGAATGTTCAGTATGCTTTTTTTTCTTTTTGTGTTTCTTTTTTTAATCCTGATTTTTAGCGAAACACTTTTATGTCAAAGATAGTATTTAATCATTTTTAAATTAGTAGTTGCTTCAAGGCGATATTGCTTTTAAAATATTTGAATATCCTTTTTAGAACTTTTGACGTAGACACACATTTTAGATAATGCACACTTTAACATGTGAAAAAACATACTTTTCAACAAACGCACGCATAAATGAAAATATTTTATTTTAAATAAAGTAAATGTCTTTTGAGCATTTCAATTTATTAGAATGTGTACAATTACGTTTTCCTTTTAATAGAGACACATTTTAACGTATATTTATTTGCATATTCATCTCCTTTACACGAAATTCGGATTCTACTACATTCTGTTTGCAATAATTAATTATGTAGTGGTTGTGCCATTTCAGTTAATTTCTAACTAGGCAAACAATATTCTTTCCTTGTACTAATTTACACTTTAATACTGTTTCAGGTAGTTGTTAAGAAGACAGATTCAAAGATGAAAGTAACCACCAAAGTTTGTTGTGAAGTTGTTTCCCTGCTTATACTATCTCTAACGTTACTCAGTGCCTGTTTAGCTGCCCCATTAGACACATATTACCAAAACAGATGATTCCGAACTAATAAATCCACAGGTAAATACTGTCCTATGTAAACAAATCATTCAAATTGTTATGTTAAATGCGAACCTGACATTGTGCTTTACTGAACTGAATGGACCTTACTCGCTTTTAGTTTCTCTCACAATTAATTACATATTTTACGCTAAATCGCTCATAAGGTTCTTGTTCTGAAAACCATCAATCATATGGTTAAAGGGTTTTCTTTCTCATTTCAGTATTGATGTTTGGAACAAATTACCTAATACTATCGAACATTCGACTTTACAGTCTTTTCAAAAACAGCTGTAAAATTATTTTCTATTTTTACAAGTAGATACATGGTGGAAATTCACCACTTTATAGTGCAGGTTTTGAAAAAGTTGATATTATCATTTTTTAAAATTATTTTTGAGTGTATCTATAATTACTACGATTAATATTAGTGTCAGCTGGATGAATGAAAGTACATTTACATTAAAAAATATATTTGTTGGGTATTTTTTGTACAAAATATTAAGAATTTTGTATAGATCTACTTGTATTTTTTCCTTTGTTATCGGTAATTAGAAGACCGTACTTAAAATAAGTATACATGTTCTCTTATTATGTAACCTTCTCGAAATAAAAAAAATATTACTATTTTTATTTCTGATTATCTTAACATCTCTTCTAGCAAGACCTAACTGTACAGAATAGACGTTTAAAATGACATAAGTTTTATTTTCCGGTAATGATTATAAACTGAATAAGAATACTCGTTGAAGCTTAGTACATATAAGTATGATTAAGTCAATAACTGGTTATAACATGGAAATGAAAACAAAGTGGTTCATCTCTCGATTGATTTCATTGGAATTCTCTAATGTAAGTTCCTGTCATATTTGAGCTAATAGTATTTGATTTTGTTTAATCAAAACGATACCCTTATGTTTTAATGTGTTCCTTAGTTTCGAATCCCTATACAAGATTATTTAGAAATTAAGTATTAAAACACTAAATTGAATTTAGATAATTAATCTTGAGCATCACGATGCACCCGCATATAGGACTCCCGCCATTTTGTACGTTAATTAACGTGAAGTGAACAAATAATAAATTCTAATTTAAAACGAAACAAAGCAGAGGTTTCCTGTTTCTAGCAGTGACAACAAGCCCTCCCTGCTTACTTCTAGGTCAAATGATAAAAAACGTTTGTACTTTTGTGTAAACCAAATCAACCAGTAACTGTGTCTTATCAAAGTGTAGCGGTTTGATAACCTGTCAACCAATTTATATAAAATTGTATAACACTGGAAAAGTTAATTGATTTTTTTTGTATTACATATCTATTGCTTGATTATAAGAAATTATTTTTATTCACCTAAGATGTTTAATATACTCATGTTATACTTGTTTTGTAGAGGTTGCAGCTTCTCAAAGAGCTTAAGGACATGATTGAAATAGAAGAAAGAAATAAACAAGAAGAAATGGGTAAACCTTTTGTTCCCACAAATGATGCTACAGGACTAATGCGCGTTATGCCACAAAAGAGATTTCGACTATTTCGAACACAGACGCGCGGAGGTACCGGTAGTTGTACTTTATCTACGTTATTTCTTCAGTTTAACTTAATCTAGTTCACTTAATCATGCCAATTTCAAGTTGACACATACATGACCTTTTAAGTTATTTTTCTTTATGACTTAACGTCACAGAAAAGTGCCGTTGAGTTATCATTTAGTTGAGGTATCAGATCAAAATTGATATCTCCTATACCCATTAATCACAGGTTTCCGATGCGACGATTGTTCATCAGCACATGTTTACAAATTGTAAACAAACTTTATATTTAAAAAATTAAATTCAAAATTTATATAAATAAATATTTTAACGTTATTTCTATATCAACGTGTCCTATTCTTTATAAGTTTTCTTACAAATAATTACCTAATTGCATTCTGAGCTTATAGTAACGCTACGATACTGAGCGAACGTATAGACAAAATCATTGCGCCATGTTAACAGTTTAAAGAAATAAGCTTTTTATGCTTTTATTTCGCCCAGGGAGTTTTCAATTCAGTCGATATAATGTAATAACCTGCACATTTAGGGAACTAAATCACTTATAACCATTAGTCAAAGCTCTTACGTAAAATCGTATAAATAAATTAGTTTGAATTTCCATGGATATTTAACGCTTTTCCTTTAATTTAAGATAAAAGTAAAACGTATCTTTTATACCACAGAGAGGTTTCATCTTAGAAAGTGCGCTTATCAAACCTTTTTACATAAAAATACTAGGATAGAAGTGTCAACGATTTCTTGATGGTTGCATTGTGGCAACATTATTGCTTTATTAAAATAGAACCATTTAAAGTTTTTCTTTCAAATGTTCTACTTGTTCTACTGTTTATTCTCCGTGACTAAGAGGGTTTTATTCCCTAGAAATATAAACATTAACTTATATTAATATTGCTCTTTGAAACTTCATCACCTTTTACGCCCATATCTTGTGTAAGAATTTCGTTTCCATATGTGTATATAAAAGTATGCGAATGTATTGCTAATAAGTCAAAGGATAAGAAAAGCATTCGATACATTGTGAAATACAATTTATATCGCACCGTTAAATACCATGACATTTATACTTTACATGGAGCAAGCCTATTAATGATGAAACTTTTACGTAAACGCTTGTGTTTTCCATCATATGATATGTTGTTTTTTTGAATCGCATAGCAATTGCTTTCAGTTTAAACTTATGGACAAAGCCATTGCACCATGTAAACTGCTAAAATTAATAAGCTTCTCTTTATCCCCAAGAGAGTTTTCAATTCAGTCGATATAATGTAATAACCTGCACATTTAGGGAACTAAATCACTTATAACCATTTGCCAATGCTCTTGAGTATATTCGTATAAATAATTTAGTTTGAATTTCCATAGATATTTAACACATTTCCTTTGATATACATGTAGGATCTAAGTAAAACGTATCTTATATACCTTTGAGAGATGTTCCATCGTAGAAAGTGTGTTTATCAAAGCTTTTTACATACAATACTTGGATATAAGTGCCAACGATTTCCTAAATGGTTGCACAGTGGTGGCAACACAATTGCTTTATTATATAAGGACCATTTAAAGTTTTCTTTCAAATGTTCTACTGCTTGTTTACGGTTATGTTACTTTTTTCACTACAAATATAGACATTCACCTAAATTAATATTGTTCTTCGTAATGATATGACATTTTACGTCGTTACCATTTGTAAAATATGTCCTTATATGTTTATACTAGTATGCAAATGTAGTAAGTGCAAATCAAAGGATTGGAAAAGAATTCGATAAATTGTGAAATACCATTTATGACTCATCGTTTAACACGGTGACATTTGTATTATACATGAAGTAAGCCTATATATGATGCAACATTTATTCAAGCGCCTTTGTTTTTCCGTCATATGATATGTTGTGATAGATTTGTTTATGCAGTAAAGCAATTAATTTCAGTTTTAATCTTGCATTGATACATTGTACAAAATGTGATAAGCCAGATGTACGAATGCCCGGTAGAGACATTTCAACTTCATGAATTCTCGATTTCATCTTCATGAATTCCCGATTTCAACTTCACGAATTCACAATTTCAACTTCATGAATTCACAATTTCAACTTCATGAATTCACGATTTCAACCTCATGAAATTGAAATCGTGAATTCGGAAGTTGAAATCGTGAAGTTGAAATAGTGAAATTATATACTTGAATTCATGTATTCACTTATTGAAATCGTAAATTCGTGAAGTTGAAATCGTGCATTCATGAAGTGGAATTCGTGAATTTATGAAGTTGAAATCGTGAATTCACGAAGTTGAAATCGTGAATTCGTGAAGTTGAAATCGTGAATTCACGAAGTTGAATTCGTGAGGTTGAAATCGTGAATTCATGAAGTTGAAATCGGGAATTCATGAAGATGAAATCGGGAATTCGTGACTTCCGTAAGTTGAAAACGGGAATACAGGAAGTTAAAATTGTGAATTCATGAAGATAAAATCGTGACTTTATGAAGTTGAAATATGACCCTACCGGTCTTTCGCACAGATGCCAGTTCAGACGCTGCTGAAACTCCTTAACCTTGAATGAACAAAACGTGTGAAACAAAACATCCACACTAACATGCAAGATTTAACACATAGTGAACTTTAATTTTATTCTTGTTATATAACATAATAGTAGCATTGTATCGGGACTGAAGCATTGTGCATCGTAGTTTGTAGCAGATAATACGTCTACAATATATGTTATTAGTGACAATATCCCTTTTTGTTCATTGTGAAGTTCAACTGAATTGAGAATATATTTTAAGTTTTATGTTAAAGTGTGTTGCCCAATTAGTTATAATAAAAATGTTGGGAAAAAGTATAAATTGCCTCGTATAAAAAGACTCCCCGTTTTTAAAAAAAATTATTAAAGTTACAAAAAGGGTTATAAATTAGGGAACTTTTTTTGGGTCCACGGAGATATTAATTTTTCGCGAAAGAAAATTATAAAGGGAAAGAAACAGGGAAAATGTTAAGTTTAATGCACTGTCACCCACTAACCCCTTTGATGGGCATAATGTACTTTAAACTTTTTCACATTTTTTGAAATTTTTTTTAATTCCCCCATAAAATTTATTTAAAAGGAAAAATAAAAAAACCTTTTCAAAAAATTAACTTTTTAAAGTTCTTTTGTCAAAATATATTTCTTTTTCTTTTGTTATTATGATATTGTCTAACAAAGTGAATGTCATCACTACCTTTATCGGTTTTTTCTAAACCCTAACCAAATGTATCCGATTTGAAAGTAGGAAATTGGGAATAATCATAATGATAGTGGAAGTATCTGGTATAAGGATTTTTTGGTTGTTGTCAAACAACATGAGATTAAATTAATGCCAAGTTCGCTCTTGTTATTTAACTAGTATTCAAAAACGTACATCAGTGTGTTCCTAGTGTTGTTATATAATCTCGTCATCAGGCAGCTTTCGATCCTTAGCCTAAGCTTTACGATGTTGGTTTAAACATATGAGCCGTGTCACGACAAAACCAACATCGTGCGTTTGCGACCAGCATGGATCCAGACCAGCCTGCGCATCCGCGCAGTCTGATCAGGATCCATACTGTTCGTTTACCAACCCTATAATAAGTAGAGAAACTTATAGCGAATGCGCATGCTGGTCTTGATCCATGCTGGTCGCAAACGCACTAAGTTTGTTTTTCTGTGACGCGGCTCATATTTATTTAAGCTAGATTGCGAAACAAGTTCTGGAAACATAAATTAATCACATTCGAGTCCGCTTCCTGTAACCAACCAGTCCTGGTGCCATATGAAGAGAAACATGGTTGTGACGTGATTAGGGCTAAAACTCATGGTCAACCGGTTGAGAGGCAGACCTTAACCACTAGGCCACCGCCCCCGATGTTCACCTATCATTTATTATAATTGCACACATGTATTATCTGCTCTTTATTTTTTAATTGACATTCATGACATTTGAAATATTTGTATTTTCAGGTGGAGTAGCATTGTGTCTTTTTTTTCTCATGAATATTCATTCTATTTTTTAGAATAGTTTAAGACTCATTTTATGAAAACAATTTTGTTATTTAAAAGACTTTTAAAGATCCATTCAATGAAATAAAGAAAAGAGTAATTAAATTGAAATTTGAGTTCCTTTTGTGATCAATAATACGGTAATAATTGTAAGTATTGTAAAACACTGTGATCAACCGACAGTTACCATACCAAATTGGCATAATGTTTCAACCGAACATTAATAATTATTTGATCTAAAAGAGGTTCTGTTGTTATTGATGTAGAACCGATATTTTTGCAAATAAGGCAGAATATCTCAAAGTGTAGGCACCATGCGTATATCCCATATACATGTGCATTTTGTTTAAAACGTAAAGTTCCTAGCATCTTGGAATCAAATGATTTTATACATTAGTATAATAGGAAACGACAGATAATATCCAGGGAAGATCACCATTAAAAGAATACAGGTCTGCCCCTTTCAAAAATATTACACAAACTCTTATCTTATCTTATATTAACTCATGCAAGAGGCTAAAGTGAAGAAAACATAAATGAATGCAGTTTTGCAGTATGACAAGGTTCAAGAACATACAATGTATAAAGGCAATATAAGGATTGGAGAAATTATTTGACCATTTAAGCCTCAGTTCTAAATCTAAATCTAAACAACTGATAAATAAATCAGAAGTATACCACATTTAGTGCGAGACGAAACACAGTTTGTGTTTATTTACCACAATTTACTACGAGTTATGCATTACAGATAACCTAAAACCACAAGTTAATATTTCGTTTGTTTTATCCTTATTCATAGATAATGTACAACATTTGATCGATTTTTTTTAAAATTAATCACTCAAACGGGAATACGACAGTGTTGATTTTACTTGGATAAATCTAAGTGTAAAATAATGCATTTCTCATACAAATTTACTAGACTATGCACATTGATTTTGAAATATTTCATATATAATCCATATACAGGGATGAAATGTGGTTTCTGGAATCGTATGACAGATTCTCTACATAAAATTCCTCTGTTTTGAAGGCATATGAATATTGTTTGTAAACTGAATACAATGTCCGGAACATAATATTATTGCTCCGCGCCCACAGGCTGTGGGCGCGGAGCTATTTGTGTTTATTTTTTTTTTTTTGTCCATGGACCCGGATTTGAGCAATAAATCCTTTCGATTAACAGCTAAAAGTAAATCCGCGTTCAAGAACTCCTTTCGATTTCTATATTGGTTTCCCCGTCGGTGATTCGCAGCATGTCATATTAAGCAATGAGAACCGGAAAGCAGTTCTGCTGTTACATAAATTCGAAAGCTATAAATAGCTATAAATGTTCTGATTTGTTATTTCCCTTTTTAGTAGTACATGAAATTATAATTTGTTACATCATGTTGAAATACATTTACACACAGCATATCAAGTATACTATTTGTGATTGAACTTGTCAATATAAAGCAGATTTCAGGCAAGAGATTTTAACAATTTTGCTTTCGATAATTATTTTTAATTTATATTTATGAAATTAAATGCTTAATAATAACATGTTGATATATTGGTTGTTTTGAAATAATTAAACTTTAGTATATAACGTTACATTTCATTTTCGCCATTGGTACAGCATACTACTTTGTGATAATGGTATGACTAGTGACATGTTCGGTGGTCCGTGCTTGACAGCGAAAGCTGCATATTGTATTACGAGCGGATGGACACTCATTAATGTGATTTCGCTTTGTCAGCAAAATTTGTTTACACAATGTCTGTGAAAGTAGGCCAAAATTCATATAACGACAAAGCTCGCATTGTTATATGATAAGCCATTTGCGAGAGTACACTGCCAATTCTATGTTATAAAGACTATTTTAAACAAAATTAAAATGATAACAATAAGAAAATTACCTTGAATGGGTAACATTTCTGAAGAGTGTTGTGAATCATGTGTAAAACTGTATATGGATTTATCAAAAGAGTGGCGCATCAGAAAATATGATTCATAGCATTGAAATTGAAATTTATTAACATTTATATGCACTTAATATGTTATAATATGCTATATTATTATTAAGGAACATTAAATGCCTAATACCTTCCTTTTTTGTTACTGTCACAAGTTAGAAAAGAAAGGTGCTGCCTCACCAGGACTATAACCCGGGACCCTCGGAATACCATTCTGCCACTCAATCGGCTGAACTAGTATATTGTATTAGGCTGCTTACGCATCATCTCCTTATATAGTGAACCGTTCGGCACCATTACATATTCCCCTGCTTTATTGAAATTCATCCTTGAATGGGTACAGTGAACAATGTGAAATAGGACTTTGAGTTTTATACCATCCATCACAGTCCCCTTTGGAATAAGTGATGGTATGAAACTTCAAGGCCAATTTCACATTGTTTTAATTTTATTACTAACTGTTGGGAGTCAAATGTCAAAGGGTGAGAAAAATATGCAGCCTGACTGGGACTTGAGCCAGGGACCCCTTGAATACGGTGTCGAAGCTGACTACCGACTAAGCTATCAGTCCGCTTGCACATCTCCTCCCCAAAATAGTGAACAGTTCTGAGCTGTGACTTTACTATAAAGAAATGAAAAAATCAGTTTTATTATTTTATTTATCAGTATCTTTTTTTGTGATTCCATATACCATGTCAGTAATGGTCCCCTGAAAGGGAAGGGAACACTTCCTTACTGATAGTGGATCTGAACACCTCTGTCTGCATTATAGGACATTTGCCATACCTTTTTTATTTTTCAATGAAATTTGGTGGATTTTTTTTCCATATTAATCAAACAGATGTAATTGTTACTCAATATTATAGTAATATGTTTCCTTACTGACTTGGTTTCATTTCCTAGGAGGTTATAATAAGGTAAAATTACCCCCATTTTTAAAGATTTAATGTATTTGCTTGAACAGTTAGGCATCATAGAAAATTTACCTTATCTTTCTTCATTGTCAATATAATTCAATGGGGTTTTCTTATTTTATTCAATTAGATGTAGTAGTTACTTGATAGTATAACATTATCTGGCTTTACTTGCCCAGAAGGTTATAACTAGGTAAACTTACCAAAATTTTCAATGATATAGTGTGGTAAAGTTATTAATAAGGCATTATAGAAAATTATCCATTATTTCTTAATTTTCATTGAAATTTGTTGGGATTTTCTTATATAAGTCAATTTCATGTAGGTTTTACTAATTATTATAATACTATGTTGCTTAAATAACTTTGATTCATTTACCATGAGGTGATAATCAGGTAATATTACTCCCATATTTAATGAATTAGTGTGTAAGCTTGGATAGTTATACATCATAGGAAATTAGCCATAATTTTTTGAATATTCAATGTTTATTGAGATATTCTTATTTTAATCAATTAGATATGCTTGTTAATTAATATAATAGATTTTTGTTGCACTTATAACTCTGTTTCATTTCCTAGGCTGTTATAATAAGGTAAAATTCCCCATTTTGTAGTGAATTAGTGTACTACTATATTAAGACAGTAAGGCATCTTAGGAAATTTGCAATAATTCTTATATTTTGTAATGAAATTTGATGGGACTTCCTTAGTTTAGTCAATTAGATATGTTTGTTAATTAATATGATAGATTAATGTTCCACTTATAGCTTAGTTTAATTTCCAAGGCTATTATAATTAGGTAAAATTTTCATATTTTGTAGTGATTTAGTGCTGCATTATCTTGGACATTTAGGTATCTTAGGGGATTTGCCATAATTCTCATATTTTGTAATGAAATTTGTTAGGACTACCTTATTTTAGTCAATTAAATATGTTTGTTAATTAATATAATAGATTTATGTTATATAAAAAAGCTCTGTGTCATTTCCTAAGAGGTTAAGTTTAAGGTAAAATTACCCGGTGTATCAACATTTTATGTGGCACTGCTTTCTTTAATAGTTGGGGTCCACATGGAATTTACTATAACATTTATATTTTTCATGGAAAATTATTGAAATCTTCTTTTTTAAGTCATCTAATTAAAACTGCTAATTAATAAAGTTTATTTGGATTGAGTTATCAATTACATTACTTTTCATAGGGATCTTGTATTAAGCTCTTTTTAATGAATTGACCTACCTATGAAGCATAAAATTGATATTGTAGGAAAATTAAAATTACAATCAATTGAAATTGTACAGGTCGCAAGAGATATAAGTATGCAAAATGGGTACCAATTAACCTGTTTTTATAAATTTTTATAAATACATAGGTGATATTTAAGTAAGTGATATTATAGTTAGAATTTTATCAGTTATGAGGTTTATAACTTACTTGAGGGAAGTTAAACAAGTGACTTGGGACTACAGCATACCTAGCTTCCTAAGCTGAGAAAAATCTCCAAAGAATTATATGGTTATATATGGACAGGTTATATACTTTTAAGTAAGCAAAGGGCGACACGGGCTCATCTCGGGTATCTCAAAGGGGTATTATGTTAAGTAATGATTACGGATCGATAAACCTGAAAAAGTGATTTTAGATAATATACAGAATAAAAATCAAGAGAGCTATATATGTATATCAAAGTGGGTTATATTATGGACCTCATATAAGGTTAAGATATATTTGAGCCATGTCACGACAAAACCAACATAATGGGTTTGCGACCAGCATGGATCAAGACCAGCCTGCGCATCCGCGCAGTCTGATCAGGATCCATGCTGTTCGCTATCAGTTTCTCTACTTGTTATACAGTTTGTAAGCGAACAGCATGGATCCTGATCAGACTGTGGGATGGGCAGGCTGGTCTGGTCCGCGCAGTCTGATCAGGATCCATTCTGGTCGCCAACCCACTATGTTGGTTTTGTCGTGACGCGGCTCATTTAACTTTTAACATGTAAACACCAAACTGGAAGGGGAAAGAAGGATTGACAATTTTAAGAGTGCTAAAATAATAATTGTAACTGTTTTTTATTGTACATAATAGGAATATTGCTATATCATTGTATTCTTTTTGTTTGATTGGACTGGTTGAAATTCATAGAAAGAATGTGTGCATGTATATTGGTTTTTTTCAATGCGTGTTAATTGAGAATTAATTTACCTGTTTTTAAATCTATCTTACCTTATCTGTCATGGGTAAGAGGTGTTCACTTTTAAGCACATAAAAGGTGTAAGCGGCCGGACAGCTCAGTCGGTATAGAGACGCGGTACGGTAATTATTAGAGATTTTTAGCTTGAGCCGATAGCGATAGACGAAGACGGAGACGGCTAATTTTTTAAGGGGAACTCGATATATTTTAAAAAGGGGAAATACACTCGTTCCCCTTTTTAAGGCACTATTTTTACATTATTTTCAGCTAAAGTAATGGTATTGTTTTGTGAAAAGTAAAAGACAAGTGAAAAGTAAAAGACAAACAGCTAAAGTGAACATCCAAATTTTATTTTTTGTTTCTTTTGCAAATGTTTTCGGGGGAACCATTCCCCCGAAGAACAAAAGCCATGTACAGAATACAACATGATTCGATAAATAAAAAGCAATTGTTCAGTAATAAGAGATACATTACGGGGGAACCATTCCCTCATCAAAATAACAAGCAAATTTCAAAACTTATCTTTAACACATACTCTAAAGTGGAACCATTCCCCCTAAAAAAATAGATATAACAATTTGATCAAATAAAATGCAATAATTAAGAAATAAGAGCCATGTAACCGATAAAAGGGAACCATTCCCCCATCAAAAAATTAAACTTCAAAACACATTTTCTAAAGTGGAACCGTTCCCCCATAACAAATTAACAGATATAACAATTGGATAGAATAAAATGCAATAATTTAGAAATTCAGAGCCATGTTACAAGGAAGAGGGAACCGTTCCCTCATCGAAATAAAAAAATAAATTTCAAAACTTATCTCTTACCAATTTTCTAAAGTGGAACCGTTCCCCCTTAACAAAACAGAAATAACAATTTGATAGAATAAAATGCAATAATTTAGAAATTTAGACCAAGGTTACCAGTAAGAGGGAACCGTTCCCTCATCAAAATAAAAAATAAATTTCAAAACTTATCTCTTACCAATTTTCTAAAGTGGAACCGTTCCCCCTTAACAAAACAGAAATAACAATTTGATAGAATAAAATTCAATAATTTAGAAATTTAGAGCCATGTTACAAGTAAGAGGGAACCGTTCCCTCATAAAAATAAAAAATAAATTTCAAAACTTATCACTTACCAATTTTCTAAAGTGGAACCGTTCCCCCTTAACAAAACAGATAAAACAATTTGATAGAATAAAGTGCAATAATTTAGAAATTTAGAGCAAGGTTACCGGTAGGAGGGAACCGTTCCCTCATCGAAATAAAAAACAAATTTCAAAACTTATCTGTAACACTTTTTCTGAAGTGGAACCGTTCCCCCTTAACAAAACAGATAAAACAATTTGATAGAATAAAATGCAATAATTTAGAATTTAGAGCCAGGTTACCAGTAAGAGGGAACCGTTCCCTCATCAAAATAAAAAATAAATTTCAAAACTTATCACTTACCAATTTTCTAAAGTGGAACCGTTCCCCGTTAACAAAACAGATAAAACAATTTGATAGAATAAAATGCAGCTATTTAGAAATTTAGAGCAAGGTAACCGGTAAGAGGGAACCGTTCCCTCATCGAAATAAAAAATAAATTTCAAAACTTATCTATGACACATTTTCTAGAGTGGAACCGTTCCCCCTTAAAATATATATAACAATTTGATAGAATAAAATGCAATAATTTAGAAATTACGAACAAGGTTACAAGTAAGAGGGAACCGTTCCCTCATCGAAATAAAAGACAAATTTCAAAACTTAACTACGACACATTTTCTAAAGTGGAACCGTTCCCCCTTAACAAAATAGATATAACAATTTGATAGAATAAAATGCAATAATTTAGAATTTTAGAGCCAGGTTACCAGTAAGAGGGAACCGTTCCCTCATCAAAATAAAAAATAAATTTCAAAACTTATCACTTACCAATTTTCTAAAGTGGAACCGTTCCCCGTTAACAAAACAGATAAAACAATTTGATAGAATAAAATGCAATAATTTAGAAATTTAGAGCCAGGTTACCAGTAAGAGGGAACCGTTCCCTCATCGAAATAAAAAACAAATTTCAAAACTTATCTGTAACACTTTTTCTAAAGTGGAACCGTTCCCCCTTAACAAAACAGATAAAACAATTTGATAGAATAAAATGCAATAATTTAGAATTTAGAGCCAGGTTACCAGTAAGAGGGAACCGTTCCCTCATCAAAATAAAAAATAAATTTCAAAACTTATCACTTACCAATTTTCTAAAGTGGAACCGTTCCCCGTTAACAAAACAGATAAAACAATTTGATAGAATAAAATGCAGCTATTTAGAAATTTAGAGCAAGGTTACCGGTAGGAGGGAACCGTTCCCTCATAAAAATAAAAAATAAATTTCAAAACTTATCACTTACCAATTTTCTAAAGTGGAACCGTTCCCCGTTAACAAAACAGATAAAACAATTTGATAGAATAAAATGCAATAATTTAGAAATTTAGAGCCATGTAAATGGTAAGAGGGAACCGTTCCCTCATCAAAATAAAAAAATAAATTTCAAAACTGATCTATAACAAATTTTCTAAAGTGGAACCATTCCCCCTTAACAAAACTGGTACGTCATGTAAAACAATTTGATAGAATGAAATGCAGTAATATAGAAATTTAGAGCCATGTTACCGGTAAGAGTGAACCGTTCCCTCATCGAAATAAAAAATAAATTTCAAAACTTATCTGTAACACTTTTTCTAGAGTGGTACCGTTCCCCCTTAAAATATATATAACAATTTGATAGAACAAGAACTGTCGGAGGACAGTAACGCTCGACTATTCAAAAATTTGTCACAAGGGTGTTTCATTGAGTATAATAATGCTTACCTATATGAATACATAAAATTGTCCGAAAAGGTACAAACCCTTCAAGTTTCAATACATTCCATTCAGTAGTTTTACATAATTATGCAAAAAAGTAAATCAGAGTTATGGGACTTGTGCCAATCATCTTAGATAATCACAGACAACAAGAGTGTGAAGTTTCAATCCATTCCCTTCAGTAGTTATGGAGAAACCAGCTTACACACAAAAACTTAACCAAGAATGTCTAAGTCCAAAAAGGGGAATAATTATGTAAAAAAGCAAAACATAGTTATAGGACTTGTGCCAATCATCTTATATAATCACAGAGAACAAGTGTGTGAAGTTTCAATCCATTCTCTTCAGTAGTTATGGAGATACCAGCTTACACGCAAAAACTTAACCAAGAATTTCTAAGTCGAAAAAGGGGCATAATTATGTAAAAAAGCAAATCAGAGTTATGGGACCTGTGCCAATCATCTTAGATAATCACAGACAACAAGTGTGTGAAGTTTCAATCCATTCCCTTCAGTAATTATGGAGATATCAGCTTACACGCAAAAACTTAACCAAGAATTTCTAAGTCGAAAAAGGGGCATAATTATGTAAAAAAGCAAATCAGAGTTATGGGACTTGTGCCAATCATCTTAGATAATCACAGAGAACAAGTGTGTGAAGTTTCAATCCATTCCCTTCAGTAGTTATGGAGATACCAGCTTACATACAAAAACTTAACCAAGAATTTCTAAGTCGAAAAAGGGGCATAATTATGAAAAAAAGCAAATCAGAGTTATGGGACTTGTGCCAATCATCTTAGATAATCACAGAGAACAAGTGTGTGAAGTTTCAATCCATTACCTTCAGTAGTTATGGAGATACCAGCTTACATACAAAAACTTAACCAAGAATTTCTAAGTCGAAAAAGGGGCATAATTATGCAAAAAAGTAAATCAGAGTTATGGGACTTGTGCCAATCATCTTAGATAATCACAGAGAACAAGTGTGTGAAGTTTCAATCCATTCCCTTCAGTAGTTATGGAGATACCAGCTTACATACAAAAACTTAACCAAGAATTTCTAAGTCGAAAAAGGGGCATAATTATGCAAAAAAGTAAATCAGAGTTATGGGACTTGTGCCAATCATCTTAGATAATCACAGAGAACAAGTGTGTGAAGTTTCAATCCATTCCCTTCAGTAGTTATGGAGATACCAGCTTACATACAAAAACTTAACCACAGGGACGCCGACGCCGACAAATGGGTGACTGCATTAGCTCGATTATTCTGCGAATAGTCGAGCTAATAAAATGCAATAATTTAGAGCCAGGTTACCAGTCAGAGGGAACCGTTCCCTCATCAAAATAAAAAATAAATTTCAAAACTTATCACTTAACAATTTTCTAAAGTGGAACTGTTCCCCCTTAACAAAATAGATATAACAATTTTATAGAATAAAATGCAATAATTTAGAAATTTAGAGCCAGGTTACTAGTAAGAGGGAACCATTCCCTCCTCAAAATAAAAAATAAATTTCAAAACTTATCTATAACAAACTTTCTAAAGTGGAACCGTTCCCCTTAACAAAACAGATACATGTATAACAATTTGATAGAATAAAATGCAGTAATATAGAAATTTAGAGCCATGTTACTGGCAAGAGGGAACCGTTCCCTCATGACAACTTAACCAAAATTCAATAATTTGAACTTGACAGTCAATGTGATTTAAAGCTCAAGGTCAAGGTCTGTTCAACCTTTCAGCATGTCTTGTCCAAATGGTTGTTTTGTCTAAGTTTGAAATACTCCATTGATTACTTACAAAGTTACAGCCAACAAGAGGGCCAAAATGACCCTAGATCGCTCACCTGACCCATCAAACCCATATTATATTAAACTCCTGTGACCTAGTATTTCATCTGAGATGACACATGTTCGAACTCATCCGAGCAATTACCTAGACAAGCATCCTGACCAAGTTTCATGACAGGTGAGTCAAACATGTGACCACTAGAGTGTTAACAAGGATTTTCCATATTTGAGCAGTGTGACCTAGTTTTTGACCATATTCAAATTTGACATAAAAATCATCAAAACAAACTTTCAGTCCAGGATATTTGGATGAAAACAGTAGCTATTAGAGTGTTAACAAGATTTTTCTATTTTTAGCTCCTGTGACCTAGTTTTTCATCTGAGATGACCCATGTTCAAACGCAAGCTCAGGTGAGCTAAAAAGAATAACAAAGTTACAGCCAAATAAGGAAATATCAAGCAAAATTGATAGTTTAAACATTTGACACCGTGACTTGGAACGTCAAGATATTTTAAGACTCAAGGTCAAGTTCAGTCTGGTCTACTTGAAGGTCTTGTCAAAAGGGTTGTTGTGAAGAAAATTGAATCCATTTTGTAATGAAATAATTGCCAATGTTAAAGTTTTAGGATGACAACAAGAAAGTAAGGCATGACTGTACATAGCAATAGCTCACACTCTTTTATTCTTAAAAAAAATTGAGCTGAAAACTAACAAGAGCACCGCTAGGCCAAATGTGGGCCAAATGGAACTTAAGTTATTCTCCGGAAACTGTTTTCACTTTTAAAGTAATAGTGACCTTGACCTCTGACCTTGTGATCCCAAAATCAATAGTGGTGTTCTACCCAATATGGCCAATCATTCTATAAAGTTTGAATACTGTGGGCCAAATGGAACTTAAGTCATGTTCCGAAAACTGTTTTCAGTTTTAAAGTAATAATGATCTTGACCTCTGACCTTGTGAGCCCAAAATCAATAGGGGTCTTCTACCCAATATGGACAATCATCCTATGAAGTTTTTATATTGTGGGCCAAATGAAACTTAAGTTATGTTCCGGAAACTTTTTTCAGTTCTAAAGTAATAATGACCTTGACCTTTGACCTTGTGACCCCAAAATCAATAGGGATTTTCTACCCAATATAGACAATCATCCTATGAAGTTTGAACACTGTGGGCCAAATGGAACTCAAGTTATGCTCCGGAAACTGTTTTCAGTTTTAAGGCAATAATGACCTTGACCTTGTGACCCCAAAATCAATAGGGATCTTCTACCCAATATGGACAATCATACTATGAAGTTTGAACACTGTGTGCCAAATGGAACTTAAGTTATGCTCCGGAAACTGTTTTCAGTTCTTGACCTTTGATCTCGTGACCTCAAAATCAATAGGTGTCTTCTACCTAATAATAATATGGACAATCATCCTTGGGTAACAGTATTTTCTTCGGGATGATATTTTTACTGTTACTAACAAATCCATGTGTTATTTATATACTGATACCCAGTCACACAAGTACCTCTGGGTTCGTACGGAGGAACAGATGCCAGGGGGTATAACATAATATGCCCGAAATTGTTTCGGGCATATTAAAATTCAACACATCATTTCTCCCCAATGAGATTTATCCATCTATAATGTATTAAGTTTCAGTAACATGTAGATACCTCCTCTTGGTGGATGGAGATATGGACATTCCGACACATTTACTAAGTTGTTATAAAGTTTTGAAAACATAATGATTCCTAGTGTTTTACTGCATTATAATGTTTGTTCATTCAACATGTTGTTAAACATGCACATTTTTGCACTAAAATTGCACCTTTCAACATCTCTCTTTACAGCCATATAGCCATATAGATATTGTTACCAAACAATATTCAACAACCATCTTCAGTATATCAAATGAAAGTTTCAACAAAACTTATGCAAAGTTTAAGCACATGTTCCATTGCTCCTCTACGATGAATAGGGAAAATCTTCTTGACAACAATATCTGAAAATAAACAAAAAAACTATTTTACTTTTTTTATATTTCAAAATTTGATAAATAAAGTACTTCATATGATAATTCTTAAATAAATTTAAATTCTGAATAAGATATGCATTGCCTTCAAAAGACAGACATTTATTTAGAGGCCAAATTATTCAAACAAATTTTCTAACTAAACTTAAGATTAATAATTATTTATATCTACAATTGCATATTAATTATAGTCCATATAAAAATCTTTTATTGCATCATTATTTTTTGTGTAAGTGAGAGGTTAAGGACAGGAATCACTGACAAATTTCTTTATAGGGCCAAGCTATTTTTACTTAACAAAATATATGCTCTCTTTAGAGGTGATATATAAAAGAGTAATTGATCTTAAATTTCCTCAAGACAAGAGGACTGTGATGACTATAGAGTTTCACATGGTTGATGAACAAAACAGGCAAAGAGAATTGTATTTGGTAAAGTACTGTCTAAAGTATCATTTTAGCACATTTTGTAGATATTGTACAAGTACTTACTTAATTTAACTGTGACCAGTATATCTAGTTGTTGAAGGTAACCATTTTTATCCAAGATATGACCTGAAATGTGGTTAATATTTACATTATAACAATTAACAAATGCATATTTAATGTGGTCCAAAGGAATGCTGTAGTAACTGGAAAAATACTGTCTCAACCAATATCAGATATTTGATGTACATAATATTCAATTCAAAGAACAGAGTTCAGATAAGCAGACAATGGGGTGTGCTTGGCTTAGATAAGTTGACTTCAAATCACTTGCAACTCACTGCTCTGAGTTTGAATACCACTGATGACTATGTGTACTTTCATGTGAGGAAACTACATAAATCAAACAAGCTTACAGAATGTTGGTTTATCTACTCAGGTACCTGCTCATGCCTGACATAATGCATCACTGCTATGACTTTGACCGAGGGACATAAGTACAGCACGCAAAACATCATCTACTAATGGTGGCTGCATTAACCAATTCATTTTGAAATCCTATCATTCATGCAGAAGTTAAAACCCTAAAATCCCTTAAACACTACAACAACTTTGTACTTGATAAGTCAATTCACTTACATTTTCTTCTTTTGATTAGTTTGTTATCACTTGTCTCCTCCATCACATCTATTTTGCTTGGCTCAGTTTACAGGCTTGGACCCTAAAATTTTAAGCAACTATTTTTTAACTGTTGTACCATTACAAACTAATTCAAATTTCAATTGTGTTATAGTATTTAAATTTTAGGAAAATAATAAGAGTAAATAAATACAGATAAATGCTAAACCTGCTAAATTTCTGAAATAGACTTTGTCTAGCTTTCATTTATAAAACTTCCATTATCAATTTTGTTAGCTAAACAATAAAGCCTGGCTCTTTAAAGGCTGCAGTGGCTACCATTCCGGCTGACCAGCAGGTTGCTATGAAAGTTAATGGTACTGGTTGCTATATAGAAAATAAAATTTTGCTATGGAAGTCACTGGTTCTTATGAAAAGTCTGTAACTGATATGAAAAGAAAAGAAAGCCAACAGTTGCTATGGAAAGATAAAGGTTGCTTTGGAAAATAAGTCACTAGTTGCTATGGATACCACTGGTTACTAAGGATTAAGTTGATGCTTGTAGAAATAATAGGTACATGTTCTTGAGAAATGTATTTCAAGGGTTATTATGGAAATTACTGGTTATTAAGGGAAGTCAATTTCATCATGGAAAGTCATGGTTGCTATGGCAGTCTCCAGTTAGTATGAAATATCACTAGATGCTATGGAAAGTAAATGGTTGCTATGGCAGTCATTGGTTGCTTTGTAAAGTCATAGATTGCTACTTAGCAGTCACTGAATGTTATGAAAAGTCACTGGTCCCAGTGTCAGCATTTTCCCCCCTACTTTGTTAATCATGCCTGGTACCAAACAAATTGGGAAAAATGCATAGCATGCACTCAAATTGAGAAATTAACATAATATACACCAAGCATTCATGGGGAATTTTCTAATCCAGAGTGACATTAGTATTATGCATAATATATACTTTTAATAGGGCTAACATTGATGGCAAATTTTGTATCGATATATCGAGAGACAAATATCGACGTCACGATACATCGATATATGGACTTTGACAATATACTTTTATACAATAAAAAACATTAATTTTATATATGTGTTATAAATTGGGATCATGGTGTTATCACTGTTATGCATACTTGTATTACACATTTCAAATACTACAAACTAGCAGAAAGTTTTTTTTCTGTTATTCTAAAATGTCACTGACATTTGAAAACGAAGTTTAAAGTTCAAGTTAACCAAGACTAGAACTCCGCGAGTCGGATGTGTCGCCTTGTGAACAATGTAGTTTAGGAGAAATGGCCAGTACAAAAATGAAATATGAAAAATAACAAAGGGCAATAACTAAAAAATATTAAGTGCAGAGCAGCAGTTTCTGTGCACTGCACTTCTTATCAATAAGATCTATCATTCTACATGTATGATGTTTCAAGTCCATAGCTTTCATAATTGAGGAGAAATGACCAGGACAAAAATAAAGTAAGAAAATCAACAAAGGGCAATAACTCAAAAAATAAGAAATGCAGAGTATCAGCTCTTTTGCACTGCACTTTTTCTTAATGAGATCTATCATCCTATGAAATTTCAAGTCCATAACTTTTATACTTTCGGAGAAATGGCCTGGACAAAAATTAAGTATGAAAATTAACAAAGGGCCATAACTCAAAAATTAAGAAATGCAAAGTACCGATTCTTGTGCACTGCACTTCTTCTTAATGAGATCTATCATCCTATGAAGTTTCAAGTCCATAGCTTTTATACTTAAGGAGAAATGGCCCAGACAAAATTAAAGTATGAAAATAAACAAAGGGCAATAACTCAAAAAATAAGAAATGCAGAGTACCTGTTCTTGTGCACTGCACTTCTTCTTAATGAGACCTATCATCCTATGAAGTTTCAAGTCCATGGCTTTTATACATTAGGAGAAATGACCCGGTCAAAAATAAAGTATGAAAATTAACAAAGGGCAATAACTCAAAAAATAAGAACTGCAGAGTACCAGTCCTTGTGCAGTGCACTTGGGGTTATTGAAAGAAGCATGCATACCAAGTTTGAAGTCAATCAGACTTATAGTGACTGAGTTATGCTCCGGACAAGCTTTAGGGGACGCCGACGCCGACAACGACACAGACGCCGCCGACAAAAGTAACCCCTATATGTCACCTTTTCAAGGCGACACAAAAACTAGAAAAAGTGACTTCTCTTATGAGCCAAAATATGCAGGTATAGTTAAACTTACAGAAATATTAATTTTTTCAGTTTGTATCGATATGTGAAAGTGTGTATGGATATCGTATCGGATGATGAATATTGATGATATATCGATATCATTTTTCCCCTTTGGCTACAATTGATTACTATTTTTTCAGAATTTTGTTCCCGTTATTTTTGTCAACTATCAGGTATTATAAGTCCAGATATAATGTTCACGGTTTATAGTTTACACGTGTTGAGTCTGTTGACATGTATAGGCGGCATAATAATGGGCGTATATGTGTTTTGATTTGTTAACATGGAGAAAACAGACACTTGAGTAATATGGTCCAACTGATTTTGCCTTTAGAACTGAAAAAAAAAGGAATATTTAAAGGGATATTCAGGCAAAATAATGACAACAATGATTAAAATGATCTTATGTACTCAAATCACGCTAAAATGACATTTCTGGAAGTTTCAGCTTGAATTTCTGTTTAAATTCTATATATTTTGGGTTTGAAGCGTAAATATATCTATATATAATGAACAAAATTTAGACGCCAATAGAATCACCAAATAGTTTTTAAACAAGTCAGTTGACTTGAACAAACCATTGAAGTTACAATAACAGATATTGTGGATATTGTATGATTGAAACAAGCCTAAGTCATTCATTTGACATGTTCTTTAACGTTTCCAGAGTTCACTTTGACAACTATTGACAACTATTGTGAAATGCTAGCGCTCTAACCTGACCCACGCAGGTCAAGTTAGGAATCCACCATTTTATTCTCGCATAATATATCCCGCTCGCATAATATGAAAAGATATTCAAAGGTCGGACAAACAATATGTAAAGCCTGGTACGGATTCGGATTTATGCGCCGCAATATGCGGTCCTGTTCCAGAGTTCCTATGGTTTCCACATAAGCTTGATATATATTCCAACTTCATGTCTTTTTTTGTATCAACTCAGCATATATGCTTTATATTATAGTGTAATGGAATTTAAGTCAAGCCAGTTCTATGTCATTTGTCAGCCATCAGGGCACAGTCAGACATACAGTCATGTGTATTTGAAAAAAATGGCAGTTATGATTTAACCCATTTCCAGATATATATATATGCCTTTCTATACCCCCACCCCTAACCCCCTAAAATGCTAATATTTTCCTCTGATAGAAATGCCCTGTGCACTTCTTCATCAGCACCATATAAACTTAACAACATAGAGGCAGAAACCTGTCCCTATAGATAGCCTTTGCTATTACCCCTTGCTAT
>NW_026864923.1:0-12213 GCF_026571515.1 Ruditapes philippinarum | reverse complement strand
AAAAAAAAAAAATTTGTTTTGTTGTGATATATTGATAATAAGATCCCTTAAACTTTGAATGGACTGTTCTAAATTCAAAGCAGGACAAATCCATTTCAACACCTATCAGCAGGTTAGTGATTAAATCCAATCCTGATTGGTTGAATTTGACCAAGAATTTTATTTTGACCAATGGCAGTACTTGATTTCTAGACTGGTTTGCCAATCTTTGTTTTCTGTAACATTTGACTCTGTTTAACACACATGTATTCTATATATGTTATTTATGCTATATTTTGTAATAGTCAAGCATATATACCTAATAGTGATTAGTTAATCTATAAGTAGATAACACTCTCTATTGCACCCCTATCACAAAATGTATCTATCCCGATTAATGGATATTAACAAGTCTAGTAACTAATTGTCTAGATCCACCTAATTTCATATCAAAAGTGTGGCTTTTGCTTAAATCCCTTTGACAAGAGCTTTTCATTTACAGTAAAATTTAACATCTTAAGGATTTGCAGAAAATAATACAGTTGACTCTCAGTAATTCAAATTTTAAGGGACTTGCCATTTTTGAAATACTTTGAGAGAAACGGAATTGAGTAACATTACATTTACATTTGTACATTTATATACATGTGCCTGATTAAATTTTCAAAGTAGTACATGTATGTTTGTTATTGTTAAATAACTGTTGAAATGAGGTTTAATCACTTCTAACTACAAATTATAAATAAAAAGAAAGATATTATTTAAAATTTAAACATGTATATTAATAAATCAAGAAAGGATAAGTAAGAAGAAAATTACACGTCAACACCAGGGATGTTTATGTTATTTTATTATCTACCGGTTTCGACCTACCGTGAGGTCTTCATCAGGATAAATTTTGACAGAAATTTGGGCCTGAAGTATTAAAAATGTGTAGGATGGTGAGTCACATGACTGACCAAAATAGTAACAAAAAATCTAAAAATAGAATAAGATTTGGCTTATTGCCAGAATGTTGTTAAGTCCATGTGTAATAGTTAAATAAGTTAAAATATCATAGTTTTACAGAGTCCAGTGCTTTCTGATTATTGAAAAGTTCCATAAATAAAAATACACAAATAAATTGTTCTTTTGTGTCATCATAAGTTTTACTATTTCTATGTATATTAATAGTGAAACATAAACACACACATTTGTAGCAATGACATAAATGAAAATCAAGTTGATCAGTATTCATCAGTTATAATATGAAGCACATATTTATAATAATCACTCATGAAAGTTCATTACTATAGAAGCACAATAACACATTTATTAAAACAACAATATATCTAATACCTTGTAGAATTTGAATTAATCATCGGGCGAAAATGAAAGAAGCTTATATCGTGAACCGGGAGTACATATTAGTTAAGTTATTTAACTGTTAAAAACCGATTAAGTCCTTATACCGATAAATGTAACTTTTGATGGCTGTCAATTAAAATAACTATAAAATGTGTGAACCAGAGTGCGCTTCCCGAGTGACAACATCTCACCATTGATCAGTCGGCTGTTTTCACACTTCAGCTCATAGAATTGAAAATATGTTGCACTTTAATTGATGGGACCAAAAACTCCTTTTGACTAATCAGGAGTCTGAGTAAGTCAAAATTTGACCTAAACGGAGTTTAAGTACAAAGATAAAGATGGAAATTTGACGGGACTTTAGAAATTTTTCAGCTAAGGCAGAATTTGATTAAGGTGATTTTGACTTATTGAGAGTCAACTGTATCTCATGTATGCATAAAGAAATATTATCCCTTTGCATGCTGTCAGTAACTGTTTCAACCCATAGGAGCAGTTCAGTCAGTATTTGTTTTTAGAAATTTTTCTTAAATAATAAATGGTTTTGTCCATATACATTTAAGATCTTAAGCATGGTAAGGTTTGAGTAAAACTTACTATAAATGGTGGTATACTGAATGTATAATTGAGCCGCGTCACGACAATACCAACGTAATGGGTTTGCGACGAGCATGGATCTAGACCAGCCTGAGCATTTGCGCAGTCTGATCAGGATCCATGCTGTTCGCTTACAAACTTTATAACAAGTAGAGAAACTGATAGCGAACAGCATGGATCCTGATCAGACTGCGCGGATGTTGGTTTTGTCGTGACGCGGCTCAATTATTGATTGAAGGATTTGTGCTCTATTGGCTTATAAATTTTTGGAAAAGATGCTTCTGGGTTCATGTTTTAATTGCTCCCATTAATGTTCACCCTAGCTATTTGTTTTCCAGTTATAAGTCTACTCCAGTTAGTTTCTGTGTAATAAGTTATCTCCAGGTAGTTTCTGCATAAAAAATCATTTCCAATTAGTTTATTTGTAATAAGTCATCTCCAGTTAGTTTCTGTGTAATAAATCATCTCCAGTTTGCTTCTGTGTAATAAATCATCTCCAGTTAGTTTCTGTGTAATAAATCATCTCTAGTTAATTTCTGTGTAATAAGTTATCTCCAGTTAGTTTCTGTGTAATAAATCATCTGAAGTTAGTTTCTGTGTAATAAATCATCTCTAGTTAGTTTCTGTGTAATAAGTTATCTCCAGTTAGTTTCTGTGTAATAAATCATCTCTAGTTAGTTTATTTGTAATAAATTATCTCCAGTTAGTTTCTGTGTAATAAATCATCTGAAGTTAGTTTCTGTGTAATAAATCATCTCTAGTTAGTTTCTGTGTAATAAATCATCTCTAGTTAGTTTCTGTGTAATAAGTTATCTCCAGTTAGTTTCTGTATAAAAAATCATTTCCAATTAGTTTCTGTGTAATAAATCATCTCCAATTAGTTTATTTGTAATAAGTCATCTCCAGTTAGTTTCTGTGTAATAAATCATATCCAGTTTGCTTCTGTGTAATAAATCATCTCCAGTTAGTTTCTGTGTAATAAATCATCTCTAGTTAATTTCTGTGTAATAAGTTATCTCCAGTTAGTTTCTGTGTAATAAATCATCTGAAGTTAGTTTCTGTGTAATAAATCATCTCTAGTTAGTTTCTGTGTAATAAGTTATCTCCAGTTAGTTTCTGTGTAATAAATCATCTCTAGTTAGTTTCTGTGTAATAAATCATCTCCAGTTAGTTTCTGGGAGTTAAATCATCTCTAGTTAGTTTCTGTGTAATAAATCATCTCCAGTTAGTTTATTTGTAATAAGTCATCTCCAGTTAGTTTCTGTGTAATAAATCATATCCAGTTTGCTTCTGTGTAATAAATCATCTCCAGTTAGTTTCTGTGTAATAAATCATCTCTAGTTAATTTCTGTGTAATAAGTTATCTCCAGTTAGTTTCTGTGTAATAAATCATCTGAAGTTAGTTTCTGTGTAATAAATCATCTCTAGTTAGTTTCTGTGTAATAAGTTATCTCCAGTTAGTTTCTGTATAAAAAATCATTTCCAATTAGTTTCTGTATAATAAATCATCTCCAATTAGTTTATTTGTAATAAGTCATCTCCAGTTAGTTTCTGTGTAATAAATCATCTGAAGTTAGTTTCTGTGTAATAAATCATCTCTAGTTAGTTTCTGTGTAATAAGTTATCTCCAGTTAGTTTCTGTATAAAAAATCATTTCCAATTAGTTTCTGTATAATAAATCATCTCCAATTAGTTTATTTGTAATAAGTCATCTCCAGTTAGTTTCTGTGTAATAAATCATCTCATGTTTGCTTCTGTGTAATAAATCTTCTCCAGTTAGTTTCTGTGTAATAAATCATCTCTAGTTAATTTCTGTGTAATAAGTTATCTCCAGTTAGTTTCTGTGTAATAAATCATCTGAAGTTGGTTTCTGTGTAACAAATCATCTCTAGTTAGTTTCTGTGTAATAAGTTATCCTCAGTTAGTTTCTGTGTAATAAATCATCTCTAGTTAGTTTCTGTGTAATAAATCATCTCCAGTTAGTTTCTGTGTAATAAGTTATCTCCAGTTAGTTTCTGTGTAATAAATCATCTCTAGTTAGTTTCTGGGAGTTAAATCATCTCTAGTTAGTTTCTGGGAGTTAAATCATCTCTAGTTAGTTTCTGTGTAATAAATCATCTCCAGTTAGTTTCTGTGTAATAAGTTATCTCCAGTTAGTTTCTGTGTAATAAATCATCTCCAGTTAGTTTCTGGGAGTTAAATCATCTCTAGTTAGTTTCTGTGTAATAAATCATCTCCAGTTAGTTTCTGTGTAATAAGTTATCTCCAGTTAGTTTCTGTGTAATAAATCATCTCCAGTTAGTTTATTTGTAATAAGTCATCTCCAGTTAGTTTCTGTGTAATAAATCATCTCATGTTTGCTTCTGTGTAATAAATCATCTCCAGTTAGTTTCTGTGTAATAAATCATCTCTAGTAAATTTCTGTGTAATAAGTTATCTCCAGTTAGTTTCTGTGTAATAAATCATCTGAAGTTAGTTTCTGTGTAATAAATCATCTCTAGTTAGTTTCTGTGTAATAAGTTATCTCCAGTTAGTTTCTGTGTAATAAATCATCTCTAGTTAGTTTCTGTGTAATAAATTATCTCCAGTTAGTTTCTGGGAGTTAAATCATCTCTAGTTAGTTTCTGTGTAATAAGTCATCTCCAGTTAGTTTCTGTGAGTTAAGTCATCTCTAGTTAGTTTCTGTGTAATAAGTTATCTCCAGTTAGTTTCTGTGTAGTAAATCATCTCCAGGTAGTTTCCGTGTTATAAATCATCTCCAGTTAGTTTCTGTGAAATAAATCATCTCAAGCTAGTTTCTATGTAATAAATCATCTCAAGTTAATATCTGTGTTACTGTAATAAATCATCTCTAGGTAGTTTCTGTGTATTAAATAATCTTCAGGATGTTCCTGTGTAATAAATCATCTCCAGTAAGTTTCTGTGTAATAAATCATCTCCAGTTAGTTCATCTCCAGTAAGTTTCTGTGTAATAAATCATCTTAAGTTAGTTTCTGTGTAATAAATCATCTCCAGTTAGTTTCTGTGTAAAAAATCATCTCCAGATAGTTTCTGTGTAATTAATCATCTCCGAGAGTTCTTGTGTAATAGATTATCTCCAGTTAGTTTCTGTGTAATAAATCATCTCCAGTTAGTTTCTGTGTAATAAACCATCTCTAGTTACCTGGTTTTCCACTATCAAAGATGCCCCTGATCAACATTTCGACTCCATGTACACACAAGTTTTGCTTCCTTTACCCTGTTCACATTTTTAACATTACCATAAATATGTATTGCCACAACTTTATATAGCTCGCCTTGTCTTTCACCATTTATTTTCTTTTCTTGTTAGCACCTGGTTGTTAAAACGTTACCAGAAAAATGGTCACAACGTATCATATGTAACATCCTGTCAGCAGCTGGTGCTCGGTCTAAAAAGAAGCTCGCTTCAAAGAAAACTAACTAATTTAAATATACGTACAAAGTAAGTTGTCGAACTAGACTCGTATGATCGTATCCCATGTAATCGTATCCTGTATTTGTTTTGTTTTCTCACCAGGACTGGTTGTTAGGCTCATTTCCAAGCGCTTTGCGTGAGAAATATCAATATAAACTGTTACTTGATCAAAACAAAAGAGCAAAAAGGAAGCAGGCCGGCAAGAAAGCAAATTGATAAAGGCTGTTTATTAATGTAAGTTTTAAAATGTGAATAACTTTGTAGACATGAACATGAACATTGTCTGAACTTCTTTTAGAATTGAAATGTTTGATTACTCGATTGATGCATTGATTTAAAGGTTGTTTGAGCTACGATGATGTCTATTGAACAGCAGCTGTACAATTGGCAATGCATGTTGTTGAAAAATGTCTCCATAAAGCAGCACGCCTCCAGATTCATGCTTATTTTTATGAAAATTTTGAAAATGACATTAAATGTATATTAATGTATAGTAACAAAAAGGAATCATTTTACACATTATCAATGGCACTTACAACTCACTTTTATTACAGAAAGATGTCGACATATGCAAAAATGCCTTTACTGCGTTAGTAACGCAGTGGAAATACAGTTACACATAAAGAAAAATCCACCATTAGGCGCTCATAACATGTAAATTATTACTTGTAAATTGAATCTTTCTACTTTGTCTAAAATCCTAATAAATTTTTCTACAAGTTTGATTTAATGAAATATTTTCGCTCTTCAGGAGGCATGCTGCTTTAACCACTTATGAAACGTAAAGAAGAAAGATTTTTATGTGGTCTTAAGCAAATATTGAGTTAAAAATAGACAAACTTTTAAATGATACTTTGGTAAATGCTGAGCAGATGCTATCCTTGGATGGTCCAGAGATCATTCTAATTGTCCACTTGTAATTACAAGTAGAATTTAAGAGAACACTATGCAGGATGAGTAGAAAATGTTGCCAGCACATTGGATTTAGAAGCTTCTTGTCCTGCAGGAGGAGTGACATTGAAAATATTTTTTGATGGCTGTGGTCCTTTGCAAAGATTGATAAGAACAGTTCACTGTCTAGAGATTTTGTTTTGCAAGCATGAACAAGGTCTGTTGATCCAAGTCACAGTTCAAGGTCAGAGACAGTATCAAACTTTTCTGATCACTCTCATTTCATTTTATTTTAATTTTGTTTAGATTATAAAGTAGATGCGATGGATTTTGGTAGATTTTATGTGTTACTTACTGTTATTTCTGTTTTCCTTTTAGAGGGAGTTTCAACAAAACATGAAAATCAGGAGCTGTCTTTTTGGTTGATGCAGATTCCAAATAAAATCCATCATTTCCTTCAAGTGATCCTGTTATTGAACTTTTATAATATTTAATGTGAATGATAACAATTTTTGTTAAACATTTAAGATAAGAACAAAGTTGTTTTTAAAATAAACATAAAAAATTTTCTGGGAAAAAAAACGCAACAATATATATATAACATGTTGCTAACAACATCTACTTTCAAAGTTAAGATTTAAACAATGCTTATCTGGATATAATACTGTGATGAATTTATTCCATTATGGACCAAAGCTCAACATTTTTTGTTGTTTTGATTTTCTTTTCTTTTCTACTGAAAATAAATGTACAATGTACACTATTTTTAGCTCACCTGTCACAAAGTGACAGGGTGAGCTTTTGTGATCGCTTTTCGTCCGGCGTCCGTCCGGCGTCCGTCCGTAAACTTTTACTTTAAATGACATTTCCTCATAAACCACTAAGCCAATTTCATCCAAACTTCACAGGAATGTTCCTTTGGTGGTCACCTTTAAAAATTGTTCAAAGAATTTAATTCCATGCAGAACTCTGGTTGCCATGGCAACCAAAAGAAAAAACTTTAAATATCTTCTTTTAAAAAACCCTAAGAGGTAGAGCTTAGATATTTGGCATGAAACATCTTCTAGTGAGTGTCTACAAAGATTGTTCAAATAAAAGCCCTGGGGTCAAAATTGGCCCCGCCCTAGGGGGTCATTGATTTTCCCTATATGCATATTGTAAAAACTTAAAAAATCTTCTTTTAAAGAACCCAAAGAGCTAGAGCTAAGATATTTAGCATGAAACATGTTCTAATGGGTGTCTACCAAGTTTGTTCAAATAAAAGCCCTGCGGTCAAAATTGGCCCCGCCCCAGGGGGTCATTGATTTTCCCTATATGTATATAGTAAAAACTTAAAAAATCTTGTTTTAAAGAACTCAAAGAGCTAGAGCTAAGATATTTAGCATGAAACATGTTCTAATGGGTGTCTACCAAGTTTGTTCAAATAATAGTCCTGGGGTCAAAATTTGCCCCGCCCCGGGGGTCATTGATTTCCTTTATATATGTGTATAGCAAAAACTTAAACAGTATTCTTTGAAAATATCTAAATAGCTAGAGTTAAGATATTAAGCATGAAACATCTTCTAGTGAGTGTCTACAAAGTTTGTTCAAATAAAAGCCCTGGGGTCAAAATTGGCCCTGCCCCGGGGGGTCATTGATTTTCCTTATATGTGTATAGGAAAAAACTTAAAAAACATCTTTGAAAAAACCCAAATAGCTAGAGTTTAGATATTAAGCATGAAACATGTTCTAGTAAGTGTCTACAAAGTTTGTTCAAATAAAAGCCCTGGGGTCAAAACTGGCCCCGCCCCAGGGGTGTCATTGTTTTTAACTATATGTGTATAGTAAAAACTTAAAAAATCTTCTTTAAAAAAACACAATGAGCTACAGCTTAGATGTTTAGCATGAAACATCTTATGGGTGTCTACCAAGTTTGTTCAAATAAAAGCCCTTGGTTAAAATTGGCCCTGCCAGGGGTAGGGGAAGGCAGATCATTGTTTTTCATTATAAGTGTGTACATCATGAAACGTCTTCTTATAGGTGTCTTCCAAGTTTGTTCAAATAAAAGCTCCGGGGTTTAAACTGGCCCGGCTCTGGGAGCCTACATACAGGTGAGCGACCTTAGGGCCATCATGGCCCTCTTGTTTCACTTTATTTAAAGAATGTATGTATGAATGTATTCCATAGGATGTATGTTAAGAACTTACGATATAGGCTTTTCTTTCTGTTTACTTTATTTGTTACTTTGTATTATTTTTTCTTTATTAATGTTTTTTTTTTTTAAATAAGAATAGATATATTAGTGAGATAACTATATGGTTAAAGTGTTGTGTTCAATAGCATAATTAATGCCATTACAGTAGTTAAACCATTTGAGCCGCGTCACGACAAAACCAACATAATGGGTTTGCGACCAGCATGGATCCAGACCAGCCTGCACATCCGCGCAGTCTGATCAGGATCCATGCTGTTCGCTATCACTTTCTCTACTTGTTATAGGGTTTGTAAGCGAACAGCATGGATCCTGATCAGACTGCCAAGATGCAATCGCACTATGTTGGTTTTGTTGTGACACGGCTCATTTACTCTACTGGAAGCAACTGAATTTACCAATGTGACCAGTGCAGGCCAGGATCATGGTCTGCATCGTCCGCTATTCAGTCAGTATTTATTTTGAAATTTCTTGAAAATGATGAATAGTTTTGTCCAGATTGAAAAACGGACAAGTTCATTTAAGATATTAAGGGTGGTAAGAGTTAATTAATTTTTTAAAAAAAAAGGCAGATTCTTGAAGGGTAGTATATACTGTCATTAGTTATGAATGGAATAAAAAGACTTCTATTACCTGAAATGATGGTATGTTTTCTATTACTTGATTTGTAACTATTTTATTTTCTTACATTTTTTATCCAGAATTTTGTCTGTTTTGCACTTAATCATTTTTATAGATGTTAACTTATTTTGATAATTCTTTTTCTATTTAAAGCATTATATGTAAAATGTAAATCATGCACAAGCAATTTAATTAATCAATAAAGAATTATTCACCTCATATGAGTTTTATTTTCATTTCTAACTATACCATAAATGAGTAAGTCATGTATATTTGATGGCTAATCGTTCCATATAAAACAGTTGTAACACAACAAAGGTAAAGATGTTATAGAGGATATTTGTTTAGTTCAGTGTAAGATCGGAATATATTTCACCGAGTGAGCACCAAAAGGTATATTTCACGAGTGGCGCAGCCACGAGTGAAATATGAACTTTTGGTGTTCACAAGGTGAAATATATTTCGATCTTACACTAAACTAAACAAATTTTCTTTTTATTATATGCAAAAAAACGTTTTAAAAAGACATTAAACCTAATACTGAATGATAAGCGCGCCAAATAATAATACAACGTGACGTCATTTACGACGTCACGTCATTAAGTTGGTACCCAGTTCTGTGCACGCTGGTATTTCACTGAAACAACGTAAGGGGCTTAAATTCAAAACAGTGAAATTATCAAAGTGGTAATTTCACTGTTTCAAACAGTGAAATTACCAGTTTTTATATCACTGATATATTTCTATAAGCCACCGAAAAGCAAAAGCGTGTAATAAACATCTTTAATTGTGCCAAACTTTACATGGATGATTATAGATTTTATTGGTGACCTGACCAGACTAATGCTTTAGTCCATACTTACTGCATAACAAGTTGGTACGGACTACATGTCTGCAAAACATTCAAATTTGCCATAACAGTGACTTTCTGCTCTTTCTACGAAAATAACTTCCATGTCTTTTCTGTTATTTTCTAAGTAAATATTTTTTAAGTTTTATTTTTTTTTAACATAGTTATATATTTACTGAAAGTAAAATTCTATGTAAAATATTGTTTATGATGGATATAATCATTATTGCTTTCCTGGATTAAAATCTTTGTACATGTATATGCTAGCAAAAGAAAAATGTACTTAGAAAAGCAATTTTAATTACCAAAGCCAGTCTTCCACTTTCTTTTTATTTCTTATTTAGTAACAATTATAATTGTTCTGCAACAAACCCTGCATTTCCTTAAATAATGGTGTTTTTTAACCCAAAATTGTTACAACTTTGATTTATTTTCCCGTTAACTAAGAGCTTGCTAGTCATTTTTGAGAGTTGTCTCCCTTGCTGTTGAAAAAGAAGGGCTTGACAGTTGCTTCCCTTTGATTTCAAAAGTTTCAATTTGCACGTTCTACTGTAAAGCATTTGGTGAATTCTTTGGTGATTGTTCTAGATTTCCTGCACGCAATATAGCATAATCATGTAGACTTGCAATATACTAGCGAATATATGCATGTATGTAGACTTAGAACAAATTAGCTAATATGTATATGCATGTATGTAGATCCGTGTTAAAATACCGTGATTGTCATTTTCTATTTCTTGCACTGTAGATTTTCTTTATATCTGAAATCTACTTTGACAGTTTTATGTCGAGCAAACTTTTATTGTTCAAAATCGTTAGTGGATTTTAAACAGTTACTTTAAAGGTAGTGCTGCTTAGTGGTCACTTTAAAGGTGGTCAATTATCTTAGTCCTGGTTAGTTCCAGGCAGCAGAATCGAGAGTGGATAAAATTGCTTTATGTTTTATCACAATAAAGCTAGCTTCTGTCTCTTTCGGTTGGGATTAACGTCGCAACAACACAGTAAAGGCCATCTGGTGATTTTCAAGCTTTACTGGTGAAGGAAGACCTCGGATGCCACTCCGAGCAGGTAATGCACACTTGTGTAGATACAGGGTCACCTTTAGTGTTCAAATTGAGCTTTTGTCGGCAACAGGGCCTGTCTATGCGACCAGTGCAGACCACAGCGATCGGCACATTTTCCATGCCAATAATGGTCAAATTATCATAAAATAATCTCCCCTTTATCATCAAGAACAAACTTACTATCCAGTATAAACTATATACTATATATATTTTATATGGATAGCAATATTGTTGTTGATGATCAAGGGGAGATTACTTAATGATAATTTTACCCAAATGTGCCGACCGCCTGTGGTGCAGACCAAGATCTGTCGGCAAAACGTGCCGTTTGTTGTGAGCTCAAAATTTGAAATTCAATGCAAAAAACTAGCAATTATATCATATATTTATAAAACTGCATGACTCTAGATAAGCCAAAATATTTCAAGAAAATCAACCTAGAGAAAAAATGTATAAGATTTTAAGAAAAGTAAAAGTACAAATGTATTCAGAATCAAAAAAATATCATACATGCTAAATGCAATGAAAGGCTGGCTGATTTTGCAGTATTTATCACCATATTTCTACTGCGTGACAAACGCAATGGGTGCTATTTTTGCAAAAGATGATTTAAAGTGCCGTTTTAATGCGTAAAATCACTTCATTTGTTCACTTTACAATATTTTACTTTTTCATACATAAATTTAATTTAAAGAATTTTATGAAAATTAGCATGAGTCTGGAGGGCTTTAACGTAGTCAGAAACCGTAACGGTACTCTTGGTGTAAACATTTACTTTAAAGCATCATCGGGCATTCTGTCATATAACAAATATGTTGAGCAAAATATTAACAAATGCACGGCTTGGACAAACTTTAACTCTGAGAGAAACTAAACATTGATAATTTATATAAGCAGTAATTTGAATTCGATACATATATAGTAGCTTGGTGGCACCAGAGGGATTGACCATATTGCGGTCAAAATGAGACTAATGTCTAATATATCGGTTGTCGGATATCTTAGCTGTTCTGTTCATAAAGAGTACAAAAATAATTTAACCGTGTTTGAGAGCAAAAAATATTTTCACATACAATAACGTTTATAAAAGTAGGACATACGTTTGTGTTTCAGGATTACATGTTGAGTGTTTTTCCAAGATTCGCACAAATTGCGTTTAGACAGGTAGCTTTAGAAGTGGGTAAGGAAGAAATCATGTACGAGTTGGATAAGATTGTGTAGCAACACCAGACACAAG